>NW_019942808.1:38888-56252 GCF_002910315.2 Salvelinus sp. IW2-2015 | reverse complement strand
ATGGTACACAAAGTGAATAAACATGTAAAAAACCTTGCCTCTTGGCATTAGCGAGCAACCACCTTTTTCCGTTCCGGGACCACCAAACCACCTTCAAAATATCTCTTGAGGACACCAAACCACTTCAAAATCTCTTTGAGGGACCACCAAACCACCTTCAAAATATCTTTGAGGACCACCACCACCTTCAAAATCTCTGAGGGACCACCAAACCATCAAATCTCCTGAGGACCACCAAACCACCTCTCAAAATCTCTTAGGAGGACCACCAAACCACCTTCAATCTTTGACCACCAAAACCACCTTCAAAAATCTCTTAGACACCTACAAACCACCTTCAAAATCTCTTGAGGACCACCAAACCACCTTCAAAATCTCTTGAGGACCACCAAACCACCTTCAAAATCTCTTGAGGACCACCATTCGCAGAGTACAAATTTAGTCCATTTTAGCAGTGAATCTAACCAATTAATAAAGGCCTATTATTATTATAATTAATAATTTGCAAAGTGAAAAGTGAAAAGTTATGTACAATTGCTTATAATATCATTCATACTCCCAACTGTTATTATTTCTGGAGGAAAAAATATCAACCAAAATAAATATTTAGGCAGCACAGTAGTCAATGCTGGGACCTGTCCCCAGCCCGGTGGTTGGGAAAACCTGCTTCAAGAGGTATCTCTGTTGTTAGAACCCTCAGAAATGATACTTGGCACTTAAATGTTCTGTATGTTTGGAACCCTATCACTAACGCTATCGATTTCTTAAAATGTCTTAACGAGAACACATTTCTGTTCAATATCCCTGTATAACGGCAGTCTTGTTTAACTCTCTTCCCGGCTCCAGTCCCAGCTGCTAAAACCCTTGGATGCAGTTCACTCATTATCCTCTCTTCTTCCTGATGAAGCCATCATGTAAACACCAGGGTGGGTCGGGGTGTGTGTTGGGAGCTGAGCTTTAAGGGTTTGGACCTCTGCCACGGGGCTGGCTGTAAATGTGTAAGCTGGGACATGAGATGGAGTGTGAGAGCCCGAGTTATAGTATTACAGGATGACACGCTACAATTGAGTCTACCAGACTAATCTACACGTGCTCTAGTCTAACATGACTCTATATTAGGATCCCTCCTTCTTCAAACCAAATATTCTAACATGACGTGGTGGACGGGAAGGGGACACTATGTTACTGACACTGTTGACCGACATTGTGCCATTAGGAAGATATCCAGGTGGACGTGAGTCAAGGCATGAAAAAGTCCAGTGTCCATTCTTAAACCACATTACATTCAAAATGAGCTCTCTTCTCTAAACATTGACCTGCGGTGTCAGAGGAAGGCTCTAAAAATTGTCAATTACTCCAGCCACCCGAGTCATGGACTGTTCTCCCTGCTACCGCACGGCAAGCGGTACTGGAGCGCCACGTCTAGGTCCAAGAGGCTTCTAAACAGCTTCTACCCCCAAGCCATAAGACTCCTGAACAGCTAATCAAATGGCTACCAAGACTATTTCGCTTTGCCCCCCCCCCCCCCCCCCTCTATTACACCGCTGCTACTCTCTGTTGTTATCATCACTTTAATAACTCTACCTACATGTACATATTACCTCAACTAACCGGTACCCCCCGCACATTGACTCTGTTACCGGTAACCCCCTGTATATATTCTCCACAACTTGACTCTGTACCAGTACCCCCGACCAGTATATAGTCTCCTCATTGACTTCTGTATCCAGTAACCCCCCCAGTATATAGTCTCCTCATTGACTCTTACACAGTACCTCCCCCAGTATATAAGCCTCCTCATTGACTCTGTACCGGTACCCCCCCACCCAGTATAATAGTCTCCACATTGACTCTGTACCAGTACCCCCCTGTAATAGTCCTCCACATTGACTCTGTACCGTAACCCCCCCAGTATATAGTCCTCATTGACTCTTGTACCAGTACCCCCCAGTATATATTCCCACATTGACTCTGTACCAGTACCCCCCCAAGTATATAGCCTCACATTGACTCTGTACCGTACCCCCCCTGTATATAGCCTCCACAATTGACCTCTGTACCAGTACCCCCCCTGTATTATTGCTCCACATTGACTCTGTACCAGTACCCCCCAGTATATAGTCTCCTCATTGACTCTGTACCAGTACCCCCCCGAGTATATATTCTCACATTGACTCTGTACCAGTACCCCCCAGGTATATATCTCCTCATTGACTCTGTACCGTACCCCCCAGTATATAGTTCTCCCATTGACTCTGTACCAGTACCCCCCCATATATAGTCTCCTCATTGACTCTGTACCAGTACCCCCCCAGTATATATTCTCACCATTGACTCTGTACCAGTACCCCCCAGTATATAGTCTCCTCATTGACTCTGTACCGTACCCCCCCAGTTATATAGTCTCCTCAATTGACTCTGTACCAGTACCCCCAGTATATAGTCTCCACATTGACTCTGTACCAGTACCCCCCCAGTAATATATTTCCTCATTGACTCTGTACCAGTACCCCCCCGTATATAGTCTCCTCATTGACTCTGTACCAGTACCCCCCCAGTATATAGTCTCCACATTGACTCTGTACCAGTACCCCCCCGTATATATATCTCCTCATTGACTCTGTCCAGTACCCCCCAGTATATATTCTCCTTGACTCTGTACCAGTACCCCCCAGTATATAGTCTCCCATTGACTCTGTACCAGTACCCCCAGTATATGCTCCACATTGACTCTGACCAGTACCCCCCAGTATATATTCTCCTCATTGACTCTGTACCAGTAACCCCCAGTATATAGTCTCCTCATTGACTCTGTACCAGTACCCCCCCAGTATATAGTCTCCACATTGACTCTGTACCAGCTACCCCCAGTATATAGTCTCCACATTGACTCTGTACCAGTACCCCCCCAGTATATATTCTCCTCATTGGACTCTGTACCAGTACCCCCCCAGTATATAGTCTCATTGACTCTGTACCAGTAACCCCCCCAGTATATATTCTCCACATTGACTCTGTACCAGTATCCCCCCAGTATATAGTCTCGCTTTTGTTATTTTACTGCTGCTCTTTAATTACTTGTTCCTTTTATTTCTTATTCTTACTGGTATTTTTTAAACGGCATTGTTTGTTAAGGGCTTGTAAGTAAGCATTTCACTGTAAGGTAAAACAACTGTTGTATTTGGCGTATGTGACTAATACAATTTGATTTGATTTGCGGCATGTTACAATGCAAACAATAGAAAGACAACCTGGCTTGTGGAAACAATTTTATAACCATATTCCCTTTGCTTTGGGTTTGCCTCCTGTCTCTCCCCTGACACAAGCAGAGGAACAACCAGTTCGGAATGGAGCCACAGCCAAAACCACAATGCCACTCAAAACAGAGCAGCTTGTGTCATTTTTACACTAAGGTTTCCATGGTATATTTTGACAGGCGATTCCAGCTGGGCTTCAGTAAATGGCGAGAGCTCTTATTCCCCCTCCCCCTTTTCACCGGTGTTCGTTGAAATCCAGGGCATTAAAATAGAACTCATGTGGATTTATGTGGCCTCCTAATTATTTTGTATTAGAGAGTTAGTCAAGCTGCTCTAATTGGGTTTGTTACAATTATCCGGGTTATTTTTCTCATAAGGCCCTAACTACCACCCTTAGCAGTGTCAAATAAACAATCACTTTGGTTTCTGTTATGGAGATTATTACTGGCTATTATTGGCTTCAATAACACATCTCCAGATATTGTATTTAAATATAATATACATTTGTTCTATCTATAAATCATATCCATAATAAATAATATTTATACTAAATAATATCCATACTAAATCACATCCATTCTAAATCTATCCATAATAAATAATATTTATAGTGCAGTGCAGTAATATCTAACAAGTAATCTAACAATTCCCAACAACTACCTTATACACACAAATCTGAAGGGACGGAATAAGTATATGCACATTAAAATATATGGATGAGCGATGGCTGAGTGGCATAGGCAAGGTGCAATAGATGGTATAAAATACAGTATATTTATTTAAGTAGGCAAGTCAGTTATGAACAAATTCTTATTTTCAATGACTGCCTAGGAACAGTGGGTTAGCTGCCTTGTTCAGGGGTAGAACGAAAGATTTTTACCTTGTCAGCTATGGGATTCGATCTTGCAACCTTTTGTTACTAGTCCAACGCTCTAACCACTAGGCTACCTGCCACCCCATATGAGTAATGTAAGATATGTCAAAATTATTAAAGTGGCATTTATTAAAGTGGCCAGTGATTGCGTCTCTATGTAAGCACACCTGAAACACCACCTCTTTAAGGAATACCTAGGATAGGATAAAGTAATCCTTCTAACCCCCCCCCCCCCTTAAAAGAGTTAGATGCACTATTGTAAAGTGGTTGTTCCACTGGATATCATAAGGTGAATGCACCAATTTGTAAGTCGCTCTGGATAAGAGCGTCTGCTAAATGACTTAAATGTAAATGTAAATGTAAGCAGCAGCCTCTCTGAGTTAGTGATTGCTGTTTAGCAGTCTGATGGCATTGAGATAGAAGCTGTTTCTCAGTCTCTCGGTCCCAGCTTTGATGCACCTGTACTGACCTCGCCTTCTGGATGATAGCGGTGTGAACTGGCAGTGGCTCGGGTGGTTGTTGTCCTTGATGATCTTTTTGGCCTTCCTGTGACATCGGGTGCTGTAGGTGTCCTGGAGGGCAGGTAGTTTGACCCCGGTGATGCGTAGTGCAGACCTCACTACCCTCTGGAGAGCCTTTCAGTTGTGGGCGGAGCAGTTGCCGTACCATGCGGTGATACAGCCCGACAGGATGCTCTCGATTGCGCATCTGTAAACATTTGTCAGGGTTTTGCGCTGTAGCGCCTTCTTTACCACACTGTCTGTGTGGGTGGATCATTTCAGTTTGTCTGTGACGTGTACGCCGAGGAACTTAAAACTTTCCACCTTCTCCACTGCTGTCCCCTCAATGTGCATAGGGGGGTGCTCCCTCTGCTGTTTCCTGAAGTCCACGATCATCTCCTTTGTTTTGTTGATGTTGAGTGTGAGGTTGTTTTCCTGACACCACACTCCGAGTGCCCTCACCTCTTCCCTGTAGACCGTCTCGTCGTTGTTGGTGATCAAGCCCACTACTGTTGTGTCATCTGCAAATGTGATGATTGAGTTGGACGCGTGCATGGCTACGCAGTCGTGGGTGAACAGGGAGTACAGGAGAGGGCTGAGCACACACCCTTGTGGGGCCCCAGTGTTGAGGGTCAGCGTAGTGGAGATATTGTTTCCTACCTTCACCACCTGGGAGCGGCCTATCAGAAAGTCCAGGACCCAGTTGCACAGGGAGGGGTTGAGTCCCAGGGCCTCCAGCTTGATAATGAGCTTTGAGGGTTCTAAATCACATCCATACTAAATCATATCCATACTAAATCATATCCATAATGAATCATATCCCTTCTAAACAATTTTTTTTGCTAACACTTATACTAATGTAACTAATTATGTATATATTATCCAAGCAGACTTAAAGACTTATGTTGAATAATTCAATGGTAAAAATGTTCACGGGCAAACACTCTGTCCTAAAGGTACTGTGACAGACCTTAAACAGTTTCTTTGAACACATTTTATGCTCGATAAAACTGCACTCAATTTCCTCTGCTTTGTGCCCTGTAGATAGGCCTGACAACCTATCCTTTTCCATATACTCTCAACACAATTTTTTTTTTTTATCTATGAAACTTAGTTGATCACTGAGAACTATCCCAGATAATTAATTGACCTCAATTAGCGGTATAGGCAGTCAAGCAGGAGAGAACAGAGCGTGTCGTGTTTTATGAACATTTACAGTACTAGTCTCATTCATCCTCCCTCCTCTCTCCTGTAACTATTCCCCAGGTCATTGCTGTAAATGAGAATGTGTTCTCAGTCAACTTACCTGGTAAAATAAGGGTAAAAAAAAGATAATATATATATATACAAATTGTTACACGGTCTAATGACCATGCACATGGTGACCCGGCTAATGACCACAGAGATTCCTTTTGACGGAGCCGTTTGGAAAGTCCCAAATTATTCTACAGGTATTGATTCTGAGGCTGGCTGTGAAATTGAACTGTCAGGTGTTCCACCAGGCCTGATATGATATTGATCCCTCCTGCTAAGCCACCAACAAAGCCCCCAGCTACCTGAATCACTGCTGGCTAGGTGCTGAGGGTGTATTTCTCACGCTAATAACTTCTTAAGGGATTTTTTTTTTAATAGAACTGGATGGACTTTCTGCTATGCCAGGTGACGGATTCTCTTGTTTGTTCTACGTTCTCATTCTATTTGCTACGCTTACTGGTGTGCGTCCATCTTGGATGGCAGCCGTTGACTTTGTGCTTATGGATTCTACAATGACAGTAGGTTAAAAAGGGACATTACAAGGGTCCTTGGCCATTACTTCTGCTTTTCAAGAGCTGCCCTTTTCAAAACAAAAAGGAGGTGGTTCCAGTCAAAGTATGGTCAATGGAGTGTTTAGTGTGTGTGTGTGTGTGTGTGTGTGTGTGTGTGTGTGTGTGTGTGTGTGTGTGTGTGTGTGTGTGTGTGTGTGTGTGTGTGTGTGTGTGTGCTTGCGTGTGAGTGAGTGAATGAGTGCGTTTATGTTGGGGAACCACATTGATGTGCTCTTCCAACACACAGCATGGAACAGAGTCACGAGGGGAGAGGCAGAACTGAAGTGAAGTGTCTGTTTAGTTTGTGTGTGGGAGTCCTTCTCTTCTCACTATCACTTTTAATTAGGGTGTCGTGGGCCAAGCCGAGCCGTGTCAAGGAGTGCACGGAGGCAATCAACACCCCGCGTGGCCAAGGTCACATGGCTTTGATCAAGGTCCTGGACTGATCCACTGTGAAGGGGAGAGGTGTTGGTGACATCAACCTACTGCATGCCAACCAACACCGCTGTCCCCACCTCCAAACCAACAACCACTTACGTCAAGCCAGTTTATTCAAATCAAATGTTATTTGTCACATGCGCCGAATACAACATTTTACCTTACAGTGAAATGCATACTTACAAGCCCTTAACCAACAATGCATTTTTTCAGAAAATACCTAAAAGAAAAATAGAGATAAGAATAACAAATAATTAAAGAACAGCTGTTACAGTTTTTCTCAGTTGCTAAAACACTAAAACCCCATTGGCTGAACAAAGTTCTCAGTTGCTAAAACACTAAAACCCCATTGGCTGAACAAAGTTCTCAGTTGCCTGGACTCATTTAGCTAATTACGCAGTCTGTTGTCAATACCTTAAACCATTTCACATGGTAAAACACAAGTTGCAGATCTCACTTAGACTTTTCAGCAAAACTCTAAACACATTCTCGTTCTCAAAACACATTCTGCACTCTAATGCACATGTCATCCATACTGGTAAACACAAGTGGCAACAATCAAATACAAATAGAGAACACATGTCATTGATTGAACACAACCACTCAAAATTGATTTAACCTGTTGTCAAATGATGCGACACAACCAATATAAGCCAGTTCAGAGAGCAAACAGGTTGTTGAAGGTGGGAAGGAGAAAGTCTGAGAATGGATAGAAGAAACAATGTGAGAGGACGAGGACGAGTGCGTATGCGAGGTGGGCGACGAGGAGGAAGAGGAGGAGGAGGGCAAGGAAGAGGAGGATGAAGAGGAAGAGGAAGACAAAGAGTGGAAATATCTGATAAAATTCGAGCAACAGTTATAGACCATGTTCTTGTCCATGGACTGACAATGAGGGAAGCAGGACTTAGAGTGCAACCCAATTTGAGCTGATTTTCTGTGTCCACCATAGTAAGGACATTCAGAGAAGAGAACAGGTACAGTATACTACTGTATTTTTGTAATTGCAAATTTACTGTACTACACTATATGCAGCTGTTTCAATAGACATTTGTAAAGTATAATCACTATGTATTGTACTGCATGAATATGTTTTGTAACTGCACAACTACTTTTTGTAGAATTGCAAGGCTGCCACATGCAGGTGGAAGGACAGCTGTATTCACTCGGGAGCAAGAGGCCGTTATAGTTGGCATGGTCCTTCAAGATAATGCAATACGACTCAGAGAAATCCAGGAACGAGTGATACGAGACAACACACACTTCCAGGGAATCGACAGTGTGAGCATTTCCACAATTGACCGTGTCCTCCATCGTAACAGGATGCGAATGAAACAAGTATACAGAGTACCTTTTGAACGCAACTCACCAAGGGTGAAAGAACTGCGAGCTCAGTATGTGCAAGTAAGTGTACATTCAGAAACATTTACTGTAATCCAGATTGTCTACAGTACTAACACATACTATGTGAATGACATTACTCTTCAGTACATACAATGTATGTGAATCAGAAGCCTAATTGTACTCTACAGTATAGCACTGTCTCTGTATGACTTACAAAATACTACATACAGTATATTGTATTTCTACACAGACAATATTTGACTTGGAATCCTTGGACAGACCCCCATGAGTTCATCTTTGTCGATGAAGCAGGCTTCAATGTAACAAAGAGGAGAAGGAGAGGCCGAAACATGATTGGACAGCGGGCCATTGTTGAAGTCCCTGGTCAACGAGGTGGCAATGTCACAATCTGTGCTGCTATCAGCAACCATGGTGTTCTACATCACCATGTTACACTCGGGCCATATAACACCCAGCACCTTCTAAGATTTATTGCCAATCTAAGAGATATTTTATTTGAGCAGCAGGTTCAAGAGCAGCAGGGTCAAGAGCTAAATGAGAATCCCATTCCCACCTATGTGATAGTGTGGGACAATGTCAGTTTCCACCGAGCTGCTCAGGTAAGGGAATGGTTTAACATCAATGGGCAGTTTAGGAACTTGTACCTCCCTCCATACTCACCTTTCCTGAATCCGATTGAGGAGTTTTTCTCCTCTTGGAGATGGAAAGTGTATGATAGACAACCCTACACCAGAGTAAATCTGCTGCAAGCCATGGATTTAGCCTGTGGTGATATAGGTGAGGAATCATGTCAGGGCTGGATACGGCACACAAGAGGCTTCTTCCCCCCGTTGCCTCAGGAGGGACATTATTGCTTGTGATGTCGACGAAGTGCTCTGGCCTGACCCAGCCCAAAGACAAGAAGAAGCACATTGATCACATGTTTACTCCTTTGATTTTTGTCCCTTTTAGTATTGTATACTGTAGTRCAGTGCATTGTAGGCTGTATACTGTACAATKRACAAATTGTATGGCCCTGAACATTGTGCTTTCCATTTATTAACAGTACTGACTGCTCAATAGATTTTGACTGGTTGCAGGTTCATATCAACAAAGAACAARAATTACAGTATCACAGAGACAAAGAACAAGTTTGTGAGATGCAGGGTACAGTACTGTAAAAATAGGGGTACAAGGAGGAGGAAGAACAAAAAACAAAATTGCAAAGAGCAAAGCAGAGTAGTAATTTCTGATCAATTTTGAGCTACTATGATAGAACATGTTTTCGTTCATCAAAAGACAATGACGGAAGAATATGAATATTTTTTTAGATAAAAAATGTACTTCTCCCTGAGAATTGTATGTTTTGAACAATGTGTTTTCTATTTTTCGGGGGATTGTTTACTGACTGCTTGAGAGTGTATCATGTTGATCACTTTGTTTATGATTTGAGAGCAGTGTTTGATTTTGAACACAGGTAAAACTGTTTTGAGGCAAATGTTTCATTTTGCGAGAGGAGTCAGAGGTTATGTAAATAGTGCTTGAAGATGAGGTTTTGTGTTTAATGTTTTCAGGAAATGGAGCAACGTTTCAGAAATTGTGTTTTAGCCATTGAGAAAAACTGTAATAACAATAGCATAGCTATATATAGGGGGATAGGTACAGCGTCAATGTGCAGGGGCACCAGTGTCGAGGTAATTGAGGTAATATGTACATGTAGATAGAGTTATTAAAGTGACAATAAATAGATAACAACAGAGAGTAGCAGCAGCGTAGAAGGAGGGATGAGGGGGGCAATGCAAATAGTCTGGGTAGTCATTTGATTAGATATTCAGGAGTATTACGGCTTGGGGGTAGAAACTGTTTAGAAGCCTCTTGGACCTATACTTGGCGCTCCAGTAGCAGAGAGAACAGTCTATGACTAGGGTGGCTGGTGTCTTTGACAATTTTTAGGGCCTTCCTCTGACACCACCTGGTATAGAGGTCCTGGATGGCAGGAAGCTTGGCCTCGGTGATGTACTGGGCCGTACGCACTACCCTCTGTAGTGCCTTGCGATCAGAGACCGAGCAGTTACCATACCAGGCGGTGATGCAACCAGTCAGGATGCTCTTGATGCTCTTGCAGCTGTAAAAACTTTTTAGGATCTGAGGACCCATGCCAAATCTTTTCAGTCTCCTGAGGGGGGAATAGGTTTTGTCGTGCCCTCTTCACGACTGTCTTGGTGTGCTTGGACCATGTTAGTTTGTTGGTGACATGGACGCCAAGGAGCTTGAAGCTCTCAACCTGCTCCATTGCAGCCCTGTTGATGCTCGGTCCTCTTTTTCCTGTCGACCACAATCATCTCCTTTGTCTTGATCACGTTGAAGGAGAGGTTGTTGTCCTGGCCCCACACGGTCAGGTCTCTGACCTCCTCCTTATAGGATGTCTCATTGTTGTCGGTGATCAGGCCTACCACTGTTGTGTCATCGGCAAACTTAATGATGGTGTTGGAGTCGTGCCTGGCCGTGCAGTCATGAGTGAACAGGGAGTACAGGAGGGGACTGAGCATGCACACCCGTATTGAGGATCAGCTTGGCGGATGTGTTGTTACCTACCATTACCACCTGGGGGCGGCCAGTCGGGAAGTTACTTTGAGGTAATGGTAAATATCGGGTGGAACAGGTTGACTGTCTGCTAATGCTGTCACCCACCGTATCCTTGGCTTATTCTAAAAATCGCCAGTAAGTCATTGCAAAACAACGCATTCAACAAATGGATGTTGTGTTTGTTGTCCGAAGGGGCAACAAACGTTGGATATGTATTCCTGCTATTTTCATTTTCAAATACCTGCTGAAAGACACAGCTTTCAAAATACATTCCCTCTGGTTCCCATTTAACATAACAAATGTATGCAAAGCCGCCTATGGTATTTCATTCAGTTCTCTCTGACCTGGGGGGGACCTTGTAGTTAATCCCAAATGAAATACTGTCTGTAGAAGGTTGGCAGAGGTGTTCTACCTTCTCCCTTTTCTCATAATCTTTTTCTGCATAAACCTATAAACTACCCAATGTGTCTTGCCCAAATAAGTTGAGCCAATGCTTTGATTTCCCCCACAAAAGTAAATGCAAAAGTTATGCAATAGCGGTTCCTATCTTTCTGAATTATCATAATGCTATTGTAATTTTAGTGTATATTGTTTTTACTGTCTCTCGTTTCTCCCCTATCGAACCCTAGTCCATGCTCTGTGTTGGAGATAGGAACAGCACAGCAATGTGGTGCCCCCAACAAAAACCCATGCAACGGTGCACCCGCACACAAACACACACATAGTACCTGCATTCCCTGAGTCCGTTCGATCACTCTGTGTTCCTACTCATTCTATAAAGCCTCGGCTCACACTGCAGAACTTAATGCTCAAATCAGTTACATTTTTAAGATCCGTTTTGGACTACTGACTGTCCAAACAGCAAGTTGCAAGGGACCAAATCGGATTTGTGTGCTTTCAGACAGCAGTCATTTGCTGACAAGGATATGCTAGTTGTCATAGTAAAGACGTGTGTGTAGTGGTGTAGGCTGATTGGTGGTGACGCTTTTGCTTCCTATCACTCAGAAGTCATGTAGCAAGCGAAGCTGACAACAATGCCTGTCATGGATGTTTCCCAGTGGCTTTGAATGTTCAAAATCTCAGAGTAAGAAGCCTCAAAGGATAAAACGATGATCCAACTTCCAAAACGAGTCATTTGTAGCTAGCCACAGCAGTCAACTAGCTAGCTAGCCAGAGCAGTCAACTAGCTAGCTAGCCAAAGCAGTAAACTAGCTAGTCACAACAGTCAACTAGCTAGCTAGCCACAGCAGTCAACTAGCTAGCTAGCCACAGCAGTCAACTAGCTAGCTAGCCACAGCAGTCAACTAACTAGCCATAGCAGTCAACTAGCCAGCCACAGCAGTCAGCTAGCTAGCCACAGCAGCCAACTAGCTAGCCACAGCAGTCAACTAGCTAGCTAGCCACAGCAGTCAACTAGCTAGCCACAGCAGTCAACTAGTTAGCCACATCAGTCAACTAGTTAGCCACAGCAGTTAACTACTTAGATAGGTAGCTGTTAAGCTTTCTAGCACATTCACTAATTTGTTTGTAAACAATTAACGAGCTAGTTATCAACCACATGTTCTTGTCAAACTGTCAACAGAGTAGCTAGCACGCAACACAATATGCCAAATAACAGTCTAAAAACCACTTGAGAGCAAATAAATCAGATATGACCATTCACACACAAGTCACATGTCCAGGAAGCTGATTTGTATCTGACTTGAAACCACCTACAGTACAACAGTGGTTTGAAATGTGGATTGAAATATTCGATTCCATGTTCTTTTTGGCCATTCAGACTGCAGGAAAATGAAATGATTCTAATTGGATAATTACGATTTGAGTCACTCCAAAGTGGCAAGGCCTAACTGTCTGATAGCCAGACTGAACCTCTCACTGGTGTTTAACTTTGTTCTAACTATCTGATATCCAGAGTGAACCTCCCATTGCTGTTTAACATTGTTCTAACTATCTGATATCCAGAGTGAACCCATCACTGCTGTTTAACTTGTTCTAACTACATCTGATATCCAGAGTGAACCCATCACTGCTGTTTAACTATGTTCTAACTATCTGATATCCAGAGTGAAACCCATCACTGCTGTTTAACTATGTTCTAACTATCTGATATCAGAGTGAACCATCACTGCTTGTTTAACTATGTTCTAACTATATGATATCCAGAGTGAACCATCACTGCTGTTTAACTATGTTCTAACTATCTGATATCCAGAGTGAACCCATATTGCTGTTTAAACTATGTCTAACTATCTGATAATCCAGAGTGAACCAATCACTGCGTTTAAACTACGTTCTAACTATACTGATATCCAGAGTGAACCCATCATGTGCTGTTTAACTATGTTCCTAACTTTGAATCCAGAGTGAACCCATCACTGGCTGTTTACTACGTTCTAACTATCTGATATACAGAGTGAACCCATCACTGTTTGTTTAACTACGTTCTAACTATCTGATATCCAGAGTGAACGCCTCACTTGCTGTTTAACTATGTTCTAACTATCTGATATCAGAGTGAACCTCTCATTTGCTGTTTAACTACGGTTCTAACTATTCTGATATCCAGAGTGAACCTCTCATTGCTGTTTAACTACGTTCTAACTATCTGATATCTCAGAGTGAACCTCATGCTGTTTAACTATCGTTCTAACTATCTGATATCCAGAGTGAACCCATCACTGCTGTTTAACTATGTTCTAACTATCTGATATCAGAGTGAACCCATCACTGCTGTTTTAACTATGTTCTAATATCTGATATCCAGAGTGAACCCATCACTGCTGTTTAACTATGTTTTAACTATCTGATATCCAGAGTGAACCATCATTGCTGTTCAACTATGTTCTAAACTATTGATATCCAGAGTGAACAATCACTGCTGTTTAACTACGTTCTAACTATCTGATATCCAGAAGTGAACCCATCACTGTTGTTTAACTTGTTCTAACTATCTGATATCCAGAGTAACCCATCCTGCTGTTTTAACTACGTTCTAACTATCTGATATCCAGAGTGAACCCATCACTGTTGTTTAACTACGTTCTAATATCTGAATATCCAGAGTGAACCTCTCATTGCTGTTTAACTATGTTTTAACTATCTGATATCCGAGTGAACCTCTCATTGCTGTTTAACTACGTTCTAACTCATTGATATCCAGAGTGAACCCATACCTGCTGTTTAACTACGTCTAACTATCTGATATCCAGAGTGAACCATCACTGCTGTTTTAACTATGTTCTAACTATCTGATATCCAGAGTGAACCCATCACTGCTGTTTAACTATGTTTCTCACTATCTGATATCGCAGAGTGAACCCATCACTGCTGTTTAACTATGTTCTAACTATCTGAATCCAGAGTGGACCCATCATGCTGTTTAACTGATGTTCTAACTATCTGATATCCAGAGTGAACCCACATTGCTGTTCACTATGTTCTAACTATCTGATATCCGAGTGAACACATCACTGCTGTTTACTACGTTCTAACTATCTGATATCCAGAGTGAACACATCACTGCTTGTTTAAACTATGTTCTAAACTATCTGATATCCGAGAGTGAACCCATCCCTGGCTGTTTAACTATGTTCTAACTATCTGATATCCAGAGTGAACCCATCATTTGCTGTATTAACTATGTTCTATACTATCTGATATCCAGAGTGAACAACATCACTGCTGTTTAACTTATCGTTCTAACTATGCTGATATCCAGAGTGAACCACTCACTGTTGTTTTAACTATGTTCTTAATACTCTGATATCCAGAGTGCAACCATCACTGCTGTTTAACTACGTTCTAACTATCTGATAATCCAGAGTGAACCTATCACTGTTGTTTTACTACGTTCTAACTATTGATATCCAGAGTGAACCTCTCATTGCTGTTTAACTATGTTCTAACTATCTGATATCCAGAGTGAACCTCTCATTGTGGTTTAACTACGTTCTAACTATCTGATATCTAGAGTGAACCCATCACTGGCTGTTTATACTACGTTCTTAACTATCTGATATCCAGAGTGAACCCGTCACTGCTGTTTAACTATGTTCTAACTATCTGATATCCAGAGTGAACCATCACTGCTGTTTAACTACTGTTTCTAACTATCTGGATATCCAGAGTGAACCATCACTGCTGTTTAACTTGTTTAACTATCTGATATCCAGAGTGAACCCATCACTGCTGTTTAACTATGTTCTAACTTATCTGATATCCAGAGTGAACCCATCATTGTGGTTTCAATCTATGTTCTAACTATCTGATATCCAGAGTGAACACATCACTGCTGTTTAACTACGTTCTAACTATCTGATATCCAGAGTGAACCTATCACTGTGTGTTTAACTATGTTCTAAACTATTGATATCCAGAGTGAAACCCATCACTGCTGTTTAACTACGTTCTAACTATCTGATATCCAGATGTGAACCCATCACTGTTGTTTAACTAGCGTTCTAACTATCTGATATCCAGAGTGAACCTCTCATGCTGTTTTAACTATGTTCTAACTATCTGATATCCAGAGTGAACTTCTCATTGCTGTTAACTACGTTCTAACTATCTGATATCCAGAGTGAACCCATCACTGCTGTGTTAACTACGTTCTAACTATTCTGATATCCAGAGTGAACCCATCACTGCTGTTTAACTATGTTCTAACTATCTGATATCCAGAGTGAACCCATCACTGCTGTTTAACTATGTTCTAACTATCTGATATCCAGAGTGAACCATCACTGCTGTTTAACTATGTTCTAACTATCTGATATCCAGAGTGAACCCATCACTTGCTGTTAAACTATGTTCTATATATCTGATATCAGAGTGAACCCATCATTGCTGTTCACTATGTTCTTAACTATCTTGATATCCAGAGTGAACACATCAACTGCTGTTTACTACGTTCTAACTATCTGATATCCAGAGTGAACCCATCATGTTGTTTAACTATGTTCTAACTATCTGATATCCAGAGTGAACCCCATCACTGCTGTTTAACTACGTTCTAACTATCTGATATCCAGAGTGAACCCAGTCACTGTTGTTTAACTACGTTCTACTATCTGATATCCAGAGTGAACCTCTCATTGCTGTTTAAACTATGTTCTAACTATCTGAAATATCCAGAGTGACCTCTCACTTGCTGTTTAACTACGTTCTAACTATCTGATATCCAGAGGTGAACCCAGTCAACTGCTGTTTAAACTACGTTCTAACTATCCTGATATCCAGAGTGAACCCATCACTTGTGTTAACTATGTTCTAACTATCTGATATCCAGAGTGGAACCTCTCATTGCCTGGTTTAACTATGTTCTAAACTATCTGAATTCCAGAGTGACCCCATCACTGCTGTTTAACTATGTTCTAACTATCTGATATCCAGAGTGAACCCATCACTGCTGTTTAACTATGTTCTAACTATCTGATATCCAGAGTGAACCCATCACCGCTGATTGACTTGTATTTCTTGGATGGAATTATTCACGAAAAGAAAGGGATGATATGACAGATAATATACTGGATCTCAGACACATGCTATTACATATACTAGTCATAGTATAAATATCCTCTTATCATTGAGCTTGTTAGTGATACAGCAGAGGAGGCAGAAAATTAACATTCGATCTAACGTTGTGCATCTAAAGACTGGAATATAATCAATATCCCTATCTGTGTCTGTTTTTTTTGTTTGCATTACTTAACTTAAGTATTTGTTTTTATTTATTGTAGTTTGATATAGTAATGGACACTATCACGACACACCAAACACCCACGGTGAAAGCAACATTAACACAGGTCAAACAAGAGTCACTGGGGGCTTTGTTTGGGCAGTTCAGGTCGTAAGCCGTACTTGCACATCATGACATAAATATTTTACCAATTTAATGTCACAAAGTGAGATCTGTGCAGGAGGACATCCAGTTTAGTGTCAGAATGTGAGATCTGTGCAAAGGGACATAAATCAAAGTGAAAATAAGGTGAGGAGAAACTAAGGGGGAGAGAGACAGAGAGAGCGAGAGAGAGGTGTGAGGATACTTGGAGTTGGTTTGAGGCCTATGCTTATGCTTCGATCCCAAACCACACTCATCTTCATCTTCTTTCTTGTCTTCCATCTCCAGGTGAAAGGAATTCCTTCTGGGAGAATTTTCTTTCCTGTGAACTCTTCCTCATGACATGATCGATGGCGTTTTGCAGCGAGAGGAGATCTAAATCAAGTGTAAAACGAAACAGCAATGTCGATGCGATGTACTTGAGCCATTAGAAGAGGCTTGGTAATGTCAGTAGCTATGTGAGTGCTTGGTAATGTCAGTAGCTATGTGAGTGCTTGGTAATGTCAGTAGCTGTGTGAGTGCTTGGTAATGTGTTTCCTATCCCAATACTCAATCAATGAAATATGCATTTACAACTCGTGACATAGGAGCAGGACCCGTTTCTCTGGCATCTCTGTGCACCTTTCATCAAAGACTACTTGACACTACTGCCCTTCTGCTTCGCCAGAAGAAGTTTAACCTAGGTAGTTGTCGTTCGGTTCTTACGCTGGGACACCCCTTT
>NW_019942808.1:26522-32163 GCF_002910315.2 Salvelinus sp. IW2-2015 | reverse complement strand
CTCTGACAATTACCAAGCACTCACACCAGCTACTGACATTACCAGGCACTCACATAGCTACTGACAATATCAAGCACTCACATAGCTACTGACATTACCAAAGCACTCACATAGCTACTGACATTACCAGCACTCCACATAGCTTACTGGACATACCAAGCCACTCACACAGGCTACTGAATAGAAAACACTCTGAAGTTTCTAAAACTGTTTGAAATATGTCTGTGAGTATAACAGAACTCATATGGCAGGCAAAAACCTGAGAAGTTCCACTTTCTGTTTGGATTTTTTCTGGGGGTGGCAGATTTTCAACCAAGCTCTCATTGAAATTACAGCGAGATATGGATGAGTTTTCACTTCCTACGGCTTCCACTAGATGTCAACAGTCAATATAACTTTGTCTGATGACTCTAATGTGAAGGGGGGCCGAAGGAGACAGGAATGAGTAATCACTGCCATGAGGTGACCACGCATTGAACTGGCGCGTTCACGTGAAAGGGAGCTCCAGTCCATCGGTCAACTGAAGTCAATGTAATTCTCCGGTTGGAACGTTATTCAAGATTTATGTTAACAACATTCTAAAGATTGATTCAGTACATCGTTTGACATGTTTCTACTGACTGTTACGGAACTTTTGGACATTTTATTTGGACAGTTATAGTGGACGCTTTTTGTGACTTTGGTTAGCGCGTTTGGTAAACAATTCCAAAGTTGCTAATTGGACATAAATAACTGACATTATCGAAAAAATCAAGCATTTATTGTGGACCTGGGATTCCTAGGACTGCATTCGGATTAAGTTTATCAAAGGTAAGGAAACATTTATCATGTATTTTCTGGTTTATGTTGACTCCAACATGGCAGCTAATTTGGTTATTGTTCTGAGCTCTGTCTCAGATTATTGCATGGTTTGTTTTTTCTGTGAAATCTGACACAGCGGTTGCATTAAGGAGAGGTATATCTATAATTCAATGTGTATAACTTGTATTATCATCTACATTTATGATGAGTATTTCTGTTGAAACGATGTGGCTATGCACTATCACTTGATGTTTTTGGAACTAGTGAATGTAACGCGCCAATGTAAACTCAGATCTTTTAATATAAATATGAACTTTATCAAACAAAACATGCATGTATTGTGTAACATGAAGTCCTATGAGTGTCATCTGATGAAGATTATCAAAGGTTAGTGATTCCTTTTAGTGACTGCTATCTTTCGCTGGGAAAAAGGCTGTGCTTATTGTGGTTTGGTGTGACCTAACATAAGCATTTGTAGTGCTTTCGCTGAAAAGCATATTTGAAATCGGACACTTTGGTGGGATTAACAACAAGAATACCTTTAACATGGTATGAAACACATGTATGTCTGAGGAATTTTAATTATGAAATTTCTGTTTTGAATTTGGTGCCCTAGACTTTAACTAGCTGTTGTCATATCATCCCGTCACCGGGATTGCAGCCATAAGAAGTTCACGTGACTTCAGACACTCGAGAATTTACATTTCAGCTTACATCACATATATACAGAATAGGTAACACATATCACAACATACCTTAATAAATCACATATACAGTAGATTTTGCCATCACATAAATACTTACAAGTAGTATTACATCACAATATACAGTAAGTATTTGCATCACGATATACAGTAGTATTTACATCACGAGATGTACTATAGTATTTACATCACGATATACAGTTAGTATTTACATCACGGTGTAACTAGTTATTTACACCACGATATACAGTAGTATTTACATCGCAAATATACCAGTAGTACGATATACATGCCACAATATACAGTTATATTACATCCGATATACAGTAGTATTTCATCACATATACAGTAGTTATTTGCATCACGATAAATAGTATTTCATCACAATATACAGTAGTATTTACATACCGATGTACGAGTTTGAGTATTTACACCACGAGATGTACAGGTAGTATTTACACACGATATACGTAGTATTTAGTTACATCGCAGAGATTATATACAGTTCATATAACATCACGAAGTATAGTATATGATAACAGTCACGATATACAGTAGTATTACATCACGATGTGCAGTAGTATCTTACATCACGAGTTACGAATTACACACGATATACAGTAGTATTTACATCAACGACATATCACAGTAGTATTTACACCCTGACATACAGTAGCATTTACATCACAACATGCTGTTCTAACTCATGGTCATAAACATATAAAATCAACCACATTACTGTCCTTCCTACCCAAATCACGAAGGCCAGTCAAGCCCAACGAACACACAGACAGCTGAGCTACTGTAGCCTAAACATTTCAAATCCCACGGATAGAAAGAGTGAGATAAAACAGAGATAGAGAGAGAGAAAAACATAGTTACGACACTGTTTTACTGAGCCACCTCACTGACAGAGCTAGAGAGAGCAAATGTGTGTCTAACCAAGCTGGAGGGACTACAATGTGACCGCTCTTGTGTGAAAGATGAACAGGCCCTGGAGCTTTGTGATTTATATTGTCGCTGTACTTCTAAAAATGAACACGCTTCCAATATCAGGTTTTCTTTTCATTACAATGCCTCAGCTCAGCAGACTTCAGGGACACAATTGGGAGGAAAAGATGAGCACGATACATAGATTCCATCCACATCAGACAGAGTTTAGATCCCAGCCATCAACCATCAGACAGAGTTTAGATCCCAGTCCATCCACACTCAGACAAGAGATTTAGATCCCAGTCCATCCCCATCAGAACAGAGTTTAGATCCCAGTACATCAACCATCAGACAGAGTTTAGATCCCAGTACATCCACCATCAGACAGAGAGCTTAGATCCCAGTCCATCGACACCTCAGACAGAGAGTTTAGAATCCCCAGTCCGATCCACATCTCAAACAGAGAGTTAGATCCCAGTCCATCCACATCTCAGACAGAAGTTTAGATCCCAGTCCATCCACATCTCAGACAGAGAGTTTAGATCCCAGTCCATCCACACCTCAGACAGAGAGTTTAGATCCCAGTCCATTCACCATCAACAGAGTTTAATCCCAGTACATCAACATCAGACAGAGTTTAGATCCCAGTACATCCACCACAGACAGAGAGCTTAGATCCCAGCCATCCATCCACACCTCAAACAGAGATTTAGATCCCAGTCCATCCACATCTCAGACAGAGAGTTTAGATCCCAGTCCATCCACATCTCAGACAGAGAGTTTAGATCCCAGTCCATCCACATCTCAAACAGAGTTTAGTTCCCCGTCCATCCACACCTCAGACAGATGGTTTAGATCCCAGTACATCCACCATCAGACAGTTTAGAACCCAGTCCATCCACACCTCAGACACAGAGATTAAAACCCATTCCGGCCACACCTCAGACAGAGTTTAGATCCCAGTCCATTCACCATAATACAGAGTTTAGAACCCAGTCCATCCACACCTCAGACAGAGGGTTTAGATCCCAGTCCATCCACCATCAGACAGAGAGCTTAGATCCCAGTCCATCCACATCTCAAACAGAGAGTTTGGAATCCAGTCCATCCACACCTCAGCCAGAGTTTAGATCCCAGTCCATCCACACCTCAGACAGAGAGCTTAGATCCCAGTCCATCCACATCTCAAACAGAGAGTTTGGAACCCAGTCCATCCACACCTCAGCCAGAGTTTAGATCCCAGTCCATCCACACCTCAGCCAGAGTTTAGATCCCAGTCCATCCACACCTCAGCCAGAGTTTAGATCCCAGTCCATCCACACCTCAGACAGAGTTTAGATCCCAGTCCATCCACACCTCAGACAGAGAGTTTAGATCCCAGTCCATCCCCACCTCAGACAGAGTTTACATTTCAAATGGGACTTGCATCCACTGCATAAAGAGCAGTATCGATTCAATAGATAAATAATAACCAAATTATAGTTTAGGACTAGACCAATAGTAACTGGACTTGCACTATTTGGACAGGTGAAGAATATAGCCCATTACTCAAATGTACTTTTTGAACAGGTTAAAATTATAATTGTTTACTTTGTATTTCCTAGCTGCTGTACAAGCAATATCTAGCAAGCAGCTATAAATGTGGCTCTGGCTGACGTGGTTCCTGCTCTGTGCGTCAGAGGTCAGCCTCAAAAACACATTCTTGAGCACATTGAGGACGCCTCTTGTTGATTACAACATAGAGCCTGTTTAAGCAACCGGACCATCCTGAGTCCTGAGTCCTGAGTCCTGAGTCCTGAGTCCTGAGTCCTGAGTCCTTAGATATGAGACCTGAGACGTGAGCCAAGCCCCTGGTCTTTCTTTACTCTTTCCTAAAGTACCAGCTTGCTCCACTTAACTCTATTCATGAAAAAGGCACCTGAATATACTAACTAAAAACCTCCATGGGAATCTAGCTTCCTTTACAAGTTTTTTTCTTCTCTGATCTAAGTATAGATCCTATGGAGGCTTATCGTCAATAGCCATTCCCGAATACAAAAGCAAAGTGCGGAAATTGTTACATTTATGACCTCTAACCTCTCATCAATACGAATTAGCAGGGCGTTCTGTTCCACTCAATACAATAGTGCTGGAACATATGAACTAATGAATTGGAGGCTCACTTTTAAAAACTCCCCCAATGTCCTGATGAGGTGTATATCAATGGAAGTCAAGTAGACATTGACAATAACGGGAGGGACGGACACATTCCTGGTCTGCAATGAGATGAATTCCTAAGGGCCGTGCTTGGAAAACCTCAATACAACTGCCGAGCCCTTGTGTTTTGATTCTAATCTGTTTATGCAATATATGAGACCACATTTGGAAATTCTGAGGCGGCACCGCTAGAGAATAACTCTGCACTTTGTTGTTGAAATCAGTTAAACTGGAACGTTGAAAACACAATTTAAGAAATAAATTAAACATTGACCTTATATTAGGGAAATGGAAAAACATACTTAATTAAAAACATTTATTTTCTTTTTCTTTTCGATGGGAAATGGCAGATCCTGTCGACATCCCCGTCCATTTATCTGGTGAGGTTGAGACATTGAGAAAAAGGGGAAAGGCAGACGGTGGGTTGATAGACAGGACCCGGAAGCATTGAGATAGACAGCGTTTGAGGCGTGATGGGGATTACTCAGGATTAATGTGTTGCTAGCTCAAACAGCGCTACACACACACACAAGATTAGCGCTCAGCGTCGAATTCACTCACCGACTTGTGCAGGAACTTAATAGCTACCCCCAGGCAAGACTAGTCTCTGAATCAGGTTACATCCACCCTTCCCCATAATTCACCCAAAGAGCTAAGGTAGCTGTCTTTGTGCATTGGCCTATCATGCCAGCAAGCAGCACTGGAATCACACATCGCTTTAATTAATGGCTAAGACAGACTTCAGACCTTTATATTTTGTCTAAACAACCGTTATCCAGGGTGAGTTAACGACCACGGTCGTTACCACTCCCTTTCTCACATGATTTGGCCCAGAGGTTTATAAACCACACAAAATAGGATCAAACATCTGTAACACGATCAAGTTGGACATTGGAGTATAGCAGGCCTCCTTGCTGTGTGTTAGGCCTAGCTGTGTGGGACGAGATGGGACATGGCCAGGGCATGATATTGTTGGAGCTGGGGGGTCATGGCAATGTATGGTTGGG
>NW_019942808.1:15875-25187 GCF_002910315.2 Salvelinus sp. IW2-2015 | reverse complement strand
TCTCTTGCCTACCCCTTTGGATTAATAAACATTGTAAGACTCCAACCATCTGCCTCCTGTGTCTGCATTTGGGTCTCGCCTTGTGCCTTGATAGTCTGTCTCTGATATTACACCTAGTCACATGATGCCCCTGTCATTACACTTAGAGCTACATCCCGTCCCATTAGACAAAGAGGATCTCACCATAGAACAGCCACATCATAAGACACCTACTGTACGTGTGTGTGTGTGTGTGTCTGTGTGTGTGTGGTGTGTGTGTGTGTGTGTTTGCGATAAACCACCCACTGTGTATAAACATCCAGATGAGATGTTTGGAATGAAATATCCAGGTGAATCTTCAGCCAAACCATTATGACGTCATAATGAGAATATGATTCAAGCCTTTGAAGTCTCTGAAGACTATTTCCATGCAGGCCACCGATGGGGATGATATTACAGACAGGCTAGAGACAGACTCTGTCCTCAATCAGTATATCATTCATTTGGATGATTGCCCCCAATTGGCCCTGGTTTAGGCTATAGAGACATCCTGAGTATCCTTTTTCCACTCCCCTTCCATCGAGCCAAGTCAAACTGAGTCTTCGGTATACAGTTATGGTGGGATCATTATCTGCCATGAATGTAACCACAGTCCACAGCTGTGTATACTGTGGGATTTCTGTCCGACCATGAGAGAAAACAAAAACAAACCAACTAAAATAAAGCAAATCTGACTGGCAAAGCATGGCAGGGCCAACGTAGCAGACATGCTTCATAAGGATTTCACTTAACACATCCCTTCCTCTCCACTCCTCTCCCCTGATATCCTTACCTCTCCTCTCCCCTCCCGTCACCTTCCCTTTTGTTAACTTCTCCTCTCCTCTTCCCTCTCTTCTCCTCTCCTCTCCCCTCCACTACTCTCCTCTACCCGGCTCGCCTCGCTTCCCTCTCCTCTACTCTACTCTCTACTCCCAGCCCAACACTACAGCGTCAACCAAGGATCTGTGGTATAAATAGATTGGTCTCCTCAGAGGAAAACTGATACGATATTAAGCCTATTGCAATGCAGCATATCATGTTTAAAGCTTATTAATTAAAACAAACAGATGCATGCAGGATATCATAATTAACAACATACATTTGAAGTCGGAAGTTTACATACACTTAGGTTGGAGTCATTAGAACTCGTTTTTCAACTACTCCACAAATGTCTTATTAACAAACTATAGTTTTGGCAAGTTGGTAACATCTACTTTGTGCATGACACAAGTAATTTTTCCAACAATTGTTTACACACAGATTATTTCACTCATTCAAACTCACATTCAAACTCTGTGCCTTTTTGCTTGACATCATGCGAAAATCTAAAGAAATCAGCCAAGACCTCCAAAAAAATGTGTAGACCTCCACAAGTCTGGTTCATCCTTGGGAGCATTTTCCAAATGCCTGAAGGTACCACGTTCATCTGTACAAACTAAAGTACGCAAGTATAAACACCATGGGACCGTTATATCGCTCAAGAAGAAGACACGTTCTGTCTCCTAGAGATGAACGTACTTTGGTACGAAAAGTGCAAATCAATCCCAGAACAACAGCAAAGCACGTTGTGAAGATTCTGGAGGAAACAAGTACAAAAGCATCTATATCCACAGTAAAACGAGTCCTATATCAACATAACCTGAAAGGCCGCTCAGCAAGGAAGAAACCACTGCTCCAAAACCGCCATAAAAAAGCCAGACTACGGTTTGCAACTGCACATGGGGACAAAGATCATACCTTTTGGAGAAATGTACTCTGGTCTGATGAAACAAATTGAACTGTTTGGCCATAATGACCATCGATATGTTTGGAGGACAAAGAGGGAGGCTTGCAAGCAGAAGAACACCATCCCAACCATGAAGCACAGTGGTGGCAGCATCATGTTGTGGGGGTGCTTTGCTGCAGGAGGGTCTGGTGCACTTCACAAAATAGATGGCATCATGAAGAGGAAAATGATGTGGATATATTGAAGTAACATCTCAAGACATCAGTCAGGAAGTTAAAGCTTTTTCGCAAATGGGTCTTCCAAATGGACAATGACCCTAAGCATACTTTCAAAGTTGTGGCAAAATGGCTTAAGGACAACAAAGTCAAAGTATTGGAGTGGCCATCACAAAGCCCTGACCTCAATCCTATAGAAGATTTGTGGGCAGAACTGAAAAGGCGTGTGCGAGCAAGGAGGCCTACAAACCTGACTCATTTACACCAGCTCTGTCAGGAGGAATGGGCCAAAATTCACCCAACTTATTGTGGGAAGCTTGTGGAAGGCTACCCAAAACGTTTGACCCAAGTTAAACAATTTAAAGGAAATGCTACCAAATACTAATTGAGTTCATGTAAACTTCTGACCCACTGGGAATGTGATGAAAGAAATAAAAGCTGAAATAAATATTTCTCTCTAATGTTATTCTAACATTTCACATTCTTAAAATAAGAAGACAGGGCATTTTAACAGGATTAGATGTCAGGAATTGTGAAAACTGAGTTTAAATGTATTTGGCTATTTGGCTAATACACTTCCAACTTCAACTGTATGTACACAAACACAAGAGTGTGTATATACACTACATAACCAAAAGTATGTGGACACCTGCTCGTCTAACATCTCATTCCAAAATCATGTGCATTATTATAAAGTTGGTCCCCCTTTTGCTGCTATAACAACCTCCACTCTTCTGGGAAGGCTTTCCACAAGATGTTCGAACATTGCTGCGGGAACATGCTTCCATTCAGCCACAGGAGCATTAGCGATGTCGGTCTCTAAATGTCACGCTTCTGCCTCCAACCCTTGGAAGCTCTTCTCCACAATCCCTCCTTAATCCTCCACCTCCCTCTGCAGACAATTTTGTCAACCACTTAGGAATGTATTTTTAAGACATCCGCTCCTACTTCACTGGGTCCACTGGTCCCATTCACACAGAACTACTGTACGCCTTGACCTCTTTCTCCCCTCTCTCTCCAGATGAAATCTCGCGTCTTGTGACGGCCGGCCGCACAACAACCTGCCCGTCTGACCCCATTAGCTCATCCCTTCTCCAGATTATCTCTGGAGAACCTTCTCCCATTTTTCACTTCCCTCATCAACTCATCCCTGACCACTGTCTCTGCGTCCCCTCTGACTTCAAGATGGCGTTAAGATGGCCAGAGTTGCTCCCCTACTCAAGATACTCAACCTGATGTCAAAACTAGACACTGGTATCCCTTTTTTATTTTCTCTCTGACCAACTGTCTCGCTATCTCTCTCGGAACGATCTTCTTGACCCTAACCAGTCAGGCTTCAAGGCGGCTCGATCAACTGAGTGCTCACCTAGGTTTCACAAAGGCTCTCCGCTCTGCCAAAGCTGACTCTCTCTCCTCTGTTCTCATCCTCCTAGATCTATCTGCTGCCTTCGAACCATCAGATCCTCCTCTCCACCCTGGGCGTCTCAGGCTCTGCACACTCCTGGATTGCATCCTATCCTACCAGGTGTCACAGGAAGGCCAAGAAGATCATCAGGGACCCCTTCTCTTTACACCAAGTCACTCGGCTTTGTCATATCCTCACATGGACTCTCCTAGCTAATATGAATAATATGCATGTCAATCTCTCCTGGCTGAAAGTGGAGGAGAGATTGACTTTTTCACTACGTTAATTTATCAGAGGTATGAATACAGCTGCACAGTGTTGTCTCTTATCGATGGTGGTTATTAATCTCTTGGCATGTCCAGCCCACCCATTATCTCAGCCAATCATGGCTAGTAGGAAGGTTCCTACGCTTTTTCTGTGACTAAACCAACTGGACTCGTAATTTAACAATTGTATTCGTATTTACAGATGGAATACAAGTTTGTTATGAAAGTTGCACATGAAAGTTCACATGTTCCAGAAGGCAATTCTGCCAAAAAAACACATTTTGATTTAAAAAAAACAAGTTGACTTTCAAATGGCTCTCCTGTGAAGTAGTGATGTGCAACATATGCCTGGTTTCCTGAAACGAGTAAAAAATAGCCACAGTAGCCTACGTGGCTACTGTTAAAACTAATATTCCAATATCATATTTACAATGTGCAGGGATACTGGAGTGATGGAGGTTGTGTCATGACGTGGCCCTCTTTGGGTATAGTGTTCCTTCCCCCTCTCTCTCTCTCCTACACCCTGGCTGCTGTTATCTCAGGTCGTAAATCCTCTCCTCATGGCCACAGTATAGAGACAGAGTGAGTTTTCATAGAGAGAACAAATTAATTTCTTCCACCTCACAGAACATGAGAACTGAACAATATTCATGTTCTGGAGAATGTATAAACGTTCGGTGAAGTAGCCAGCTACGAACTGGTCTGTTTGGTACAATGTTGTGACCTTAGGAAAGACAATACAGACACATTACCATAACTCTGTTTATAGAAGATGCTGAGTTGTGAAGCTTGCATCTAATTGTTGTATGAAATGAATGAGTAAAGATTAAACTATTTGTGAGATTATGTAATATGATTTTAAACTGTTTAATGAAGGAAACTCCAATTCCCTTTGTAATTTAACTAAATCGTTGGCCCGCCCCATGAGCACAGACGTTGATCTTGCATCATGGGACAGCCCCTTTCCGCTCTTCCAAATATGACCCCCACCTTGGGAATTTATCTTCAGACCAAGCTTACCTCAATTACGAGAGGGCTAAGGTTTGATTAGAGACCAGCTTACCTCGTTAACTACGAGAGAGCTAAGGTTTGAGTACATTGCTGAATTCTTAACCATACCACGTGGTTAAACTCTGAGACTATCGATATCGACAGAATAAGAACACATCTTTGATAGTAATTACTAGTCTGCAGCTGGGAATTATGTACCCGTGAACGCGAAGGCCGACAACCGGCAAAACATCTATTCTATAACAACATTGCTGAATGTTACTCTGAACTATCCATTCTAACCACGGCAGAGAGAGAGAGAGGGCGGACAAACTCTCCAACAGAAACAAACTTTCCAACAGAGATCCCGACAACACACTGACAGTAAATATATATATTGATTGCAATTATTCCCGAATGAGTGAGTGTTCATGTGCAAAGGATTAGCATTTCAATTGTTATAATTATCAACTTTGTAGTGTATTTTTCCTTTCGCGCTCTGCTCAGTTCCTTTGTCTAACAAGCCACCATGCCGGTTTAGCCCACTAGGGAACATTCCCCTATCATTTCCTTGTAACCACATCTACGTGTTTGTTTGTGTGCGCATTTCTGTGATTATTTAGTTAGTTAATAAATAAATGATTGAGACAATTGATGTATGGATGACTCATAGTGAAGACTGGGTTCGTGCAGATAACCAACAATTTACGACGTTTGGAATGAGACTAACGTGAGGTAAAGCATAACTCATTCATTAGAAGAGAAATGTATCACATATTAAAATATCTGAAAGTTATATTAGGAAAATTATAACTTTGTAATCTGAATATTTTCCTTGGTGCCCCGACTTCCTAGTTAATTACATCTAGCTGATTAGTTAATCACGTAATAATAATTACAGAGAATTGATTTGATAAACGAAACAGTTTAATGATGCCAAAGACACGACAGTAGATATGTATAGTCGGGGTAATGTGTCAACAGGATATAAGATACACTGACTAGCAGCAGCTTGTATGTGAGTGTGTGTGTGTGTGAGTGAGTGTGTGTGTGTGTGTGTGTGTAGTCAGTATAAATGGATGTGTACATTATGTGTAAAGATAACAAATTTAATGTCAATAAAGACAGAAAAGTTATCTCAGATAGTCCCTGTAGAATAGTATGTTTGTCGTTTGCAAATTGGAGTGGTTCTTTGGTGCCGGGGATGGTCGTGTTATTGTGTGCAATTACCAGCCTCTCAAAGCACTTCAAGATGACAGAAGTGAGTGCTACAGGACAGTATTTGACAGATTTTACTGATTATACCTGATGTAGAATAGAGTTCCATGTAGTACTGTGCGCCTCCCATAGTCTGTTCTGGACTTGGGTACTGTGAAGAGACCTCTGGTGGCATGTCTTGTGGGGTATGTATGAGTGTCCGAGCTGTGTGCCAGTAGTTTAGACAGACAGCTCAGTGGATTCAATATGTGAATATTTCTTACAAAAACAAATCATGATAAAGTCAGCCTCTCCTCTACTTTGAGCCACAAGAGACAGGTTGGAGTATTTAAAACTCGTTTTTTTCAACCACAAGACACTGACATGCATAGTATTAATGTTAGCGCTACGTGTACATATACGGGCCAGCCGTGCTGCCCTGTTCTGTGTCAGTTTTCCCAAGTCCCTCTTTGTGGCACCTGATCAATTTAGCACCAGATAAATATAAGGCATCAACGTTGTGGACAGCAACACTTTTGCAGTTGTCCATAGTTATATATCTTTCCAAAAATCTGACCAGGTAAGCCCCCATTCTGTTGTGGACAGAAGCATGTGACGTGACAGACCAATCAGGACTCATCTCTCTGCATGTCCGGCCCCTCCATTATCTCAGCCAGTCATGGCAAGCCAGGAAGGACTGTAATTTCTCCATATACAGCTCGGTGCTCTCTCCTTAGCTAAATTAGGCCTGTCTCGTTCCATTTATTTCAACATTTTTATTCGTATTTACAGATGACATGAATTTGTAGTGAAAGCACTTAAAAGTTCACATGTTTAAAAATGGCATGTATGCAACAGAACAACTAAAAAAGTCAAAATGTCTAGGATCCTGTAAACAGTCATAATTTGCCTCAGAATGCAGAAGAAAAGTTCTCTGTTTTATCTGGGATTAACTGGGATTTAACTTCCTCTAAAATCCATTGATGTTATTTATGCCCATGCTGATATTTGAGTGTACACTACCTGCTGTTTATGTAACGTCAAAAGGGAATGCTTTTGAAGACCCCGCACAACAAACAGAGGCTACTGCACGTCAAACCCAATGACCGCTGTATCTAGGCCCCAACGCGACACAGTCGGAGACATCTGTGTTTGCTTTAGATCTCAGTCAAGTGGAGACGTTTGTTCAACTGCAACGTACACTGGATATCAAACATTCTGCCATCACCGTTGACCAGCCACTCGCTAACATAGACAATGATAAAAGTAAACTTGCCTCATCTGGAAACGATCCGTCTCTGACTTCCAGGCCTCCTTCATGTTGTTTGTTGATAATCAGTTACACGTGCCTGTCTCACTCTGATTGAAGAGAACCAGAGACAACATTCCCATTCATTCTGCGTCCAAAACATAGTGCTGAATGCCTGATAGGTTCCTATGGTAACAAGGTATTGTATGATAGTTGGTGTGTGTGTGTTGGTGTGTGTGTGTGTGTGTGCGTGTGTGTTTCTGCTTGTGTGTGTGATTGTGTCTCTGTGTGTGTGTGTGTGTGATTGTGTCTCTGTGTGTGTGTGTGTGTGTGTGTGTCTGTGTTCAAGCTAGCCAGGGGGTAACTTGGGTGGCGACCATGTGGCACTGTTTTCTCTCCCATGATGAAGCAGCTCAGATACCCATCTCTACCTATTCATACTTCCCTCCATTAGAGCCTGAGTCCTCTCATACAACCAGTAGGGGGTTAGAGCCTGAGTCCTCTCATACAACCAGTAGGGGGTTAGAGCCTGAGTCCTCTCATACAACCAGTATGGTATTAGAGCCTGAGTCCTCTCATACAAACAGTAAGGGGGTTAGAGCCTGAGTCCTCTCATACACCAGTAGGGTTAAGAGCTGAGTCTCTCATACACACCAGTAGGGTATTAGAGCCTGAGTCCTCTCACAACCAGTATGGGTATTAGAGCCTGAGTACTCTCATACAACCAGTATGGTATTAGAGCTGAGTTCTTCATACAACCAGTAGGGGGTTAGAGCCTGAGTCCTCTCATACAACAAGTATGGTATTAGAGCCTGAAGTCCTCTCATACAACCAGTAGGTATTAGAGCCTGAGTCCTCTCATACAACCAGTTATGGTATTAGAGCCTGAGTCCTCTCATACAACCCAAGTAAGGGTATTAGAGCCTGAGTCCTCTCATACAACCAGTAGGGTATTAGAGCCTGAGTCCTCTCATACAACCAGTAGGGTATTAGCTGTCATTCACTATCCCCGCTGTCATTAATCTGTCATTCACTATCCCCTCTGTCATTAAGCTGTCCTTCACTATCCCAGTGGTCATTAAACTGTCATTCACTCTGCAAATATTACTCTAAACTTTGCATTATAAAAATGGCTATCTAGCAAACAGGGGACATCCTCAGCACATACAGCAATATTCCCATTAGGTCCCTAAGGTTTTCTGTGTGACATTATCCCTCCGACGCTCTGAGAACGTTCTAAGAATGTTGTGTGATGGTCCCAAGGGAATGTTCTCTGGGGGACCTTTGTCAACTTCCTTAAAATGTTCCCAGGATGTCATTGAGGACCATGTCAGCACCTTTTCAGGACTTCCTGGGTATGTTGTGTCACGTTCCCCCTGGAGGGTTTAAGTGGTTCCCGTTTTTTCCCCGGGGATGTCCCCAAGGACGTTCTTGGGACGATGTGTCATGGTCCACTGTAGCTCCCCTGTTTGTCCAAAGTGTCCCAAACCATTATAAGTAAAGAATTTCAATGATATGAGGGTTTTAAAAGGTAAATGCTACACTGCCAGCTACTCATCCCCAGAAGATAAGATATGCATATTATAGTGGATTTGGAAAAATAAACACTGTGAAGTTTCTAAAACTGTTTTGAATTATGTCTGAGTATAACATAACTTATTTAGCAGGCGAAACCCCGAGGACAAACCATTCAGAATTATTATTTTTTGAGGTCACTCTCTTTTCAATGAGTGATCATTGGGAAACCAGAATTCTAAGGGACCTGCTTGCAGTTCCTACCGCTTCCCCTGGATGTGAACAGTCTTGAGAAATTGGTTGAGGTTATTCCTGTGTGTAATGATTTGGAAAATTACTGACATTTTACGGTAAACAAATCAGGAATAACTTTTGTTGTGAGACAAACTTATACAAATTATTGGTATGGATTTTGCTCACTTTACATGGTACAGATTGCTTCGATTGGAGGAGGGAAAACCTGACCAACATTTCCCGTGACAATTAACTGGAATTAACTTAACATATTACAGTACAGCCTAACTCCTGCCTAACTCAGATCAAGTCAAACTAATTCCAGTTAATTGTCACGGGAAATGTTGGTCAGGTTTTCCCCCCTCCAATCGAAGCAATTTGAATTTGGCGCTCTGCATTTTCTCAGGCTTTTTGCCAAGTGAGACAGTAGCGTCCCGCCTAAACTCAGATTTTTGGATATAAATATGAACTTTACCGAACAAAACATACATGTATTG
>NW_019942808.1:0-10964 GCF_002910315.2 Salvelinus sp. IW2-2015 | reverse complement strand
CGTAACATGAAGTCCTATCAGTGTCATCTGATGAAGATCATCAAGGTTAGTGATTCATTTTATCTCTATTTCTGCTTTTTGTTACTCCTCTCTTTGGCTGGAAAAATGGCTGTCTTTTTCTTGACTTGGCTCATACCTAACATAATCGTTTGATGTGCTTTCGTCGTAAAACCTTTTTGAAATCGGACATTTTGGCGGATTTACAACAAGTGTATCTTTAAAATGGTGTAAAATACTTGTATGTTTGAGGAATTTAAATTATGGATTTCTGTTGTTTGTTATTTGCGCCCTGCAGTTTCACTGCTGTTGACGAGGTGGGATGATACCGTCCCACATACCTAGAGAACTTAACACTTAAAAAAAATGTTTTTATTCAAACTTCTTAATTAAAGCATTGTTGGTTAAGGGCTTGTAAGTAATCTTTTCAGTGTAAGGTCTACACATGTTTTATTCGCGCATGTGACAAATACAATTTGATATTATTTTATTTTGATTTTTATTTGATTTATATTTGAATATACATACAATGTAAAGTTCGACAAATTGTGTCAAATATGTAAATTGAAAACCATGTATGTTAGAAGCAGTGTGTGTGGGTTTCTTTAGCATTCCATAAGACAAAGAGTTGTGAATGGATCAGTGGTTCACCAATGAGGGGCCTTGATTGAGGAGGGGGGGGGGGGCACATTTATTTTAGACCTTCAGGTGACGTCCCCAGCAAACTGGAACTAGACAACAACTTCCATGGAACCATGACACAACGTTTCAAGAATGTCCTAAAAATGTCCGTTGGTGACATCCACGGGACAATCCAGGAACTGGATAAACCTCCAGGGGACCATGAAACAACGTCCTGACGACCATTTCGTGACGTCCCCGGGACTCATTATTTGAGCAGGGCACATAAGCAGGAACGGTAGGAGAAGGTGGGATTTCTCCATGACCTTACCCAGAGATTTAAAATGCTTACTTTCTTAATATGTGTGTTTGTTCTCTGAATGAGAAGACTCCCTGGTTACCAGGTGCAACATAATTAAATTATTATTTCACTCTGTATCTGTAGGAGGTAAGAAAGAGGTTCATTTTTCTCTTCTTTCCCCAAAGCACACAGGTAACTGTTGTTATACGCTGGGCTTTTATTTTCTTCCAAGATACATTTTATTACTACATTTTTTGGGGTTCTGAAATATCTAGTTTCAGTTGCTGATGGCAGTTCAAAAGACAACAGGAATAGCAAGCGGAAGGAGGATGGAGGTGTGGAGGAGTGCAGGTGTGAGGTGTGGAAGAGTGGAGGTGTGGAGGTGTGGAAGAGTGAGAGGTGGAGGTGTGGAAGAGGGAGAGTGGAGGAGTGGAGGAGTGGAGGAGGGAAGAGTGGAGAGTGGAGTGGTGTGTGTGTGTGTGTGTGTGTGTGTGTGTGTGTGTGTGTGTGTGTGTGTGTGTGTGTGTGTGTGTGTGTGTGTGTGTGTGTGGTGTGTGTGTGTGTGGTTGTGTGTGTGTGTGTGTGTGTGTTGTGGTGTGTGTGTGTGTGTGTGTTGTGGGCATGCATGTGTGTGCCAGCATGTGTGTGCTAGCATGTGTGCTTCATTAACTTTCTCTGTACCGGCTGTAATGGTCAAGTCAAGAGCAGTTATAGCTCAGTTGGAACAGGGCACCAGATATAACTTGGATCTGTCTGACGAGAGACAAACACAGGATATTGCACAGGGCGGAAAATATGTTGGAAAAAAGGAAGCAGGTGAAAATTTTCAGGAATGACATCGGGGAGACTGAATGATAGCTTAATGATATCGGGGATAGTGAATGACAGCTTAATGACAGCTGGGACAGTGAATGACAGCGGGATAGTGGAATGACAGTTTAATGACCACTGGATAGTGAATGACAACTTAATGACAGCGGAGGTGTGGAATGACAGCTTACGACAGCTGGATAGTGAATGACAGCTTAATCACAGCTGGGATAGTTGAATGACAGTTTAATGACAGCTGGGATAGTGAATGACAGCTTAATGACAGCTGGGAAAGTGAATGACAGCTTAATGACAGCTGGATAGTGAATGACAGCTTAAGAAGCTGGATATGAATGAAGTTAATGACAGCTGGGATAGTGAATGACAGCTTAATGACAGCTGGGATAGTGAATGACAGCTTAATGACCACCTGGGATAGTGAATGACAGCTTAATGACCATGGGATAGTGAATGACAGCTAATGACGGCGGGGATAGTGAAATGACGACTGGGGATAGTGAATGACAGCTTAATGACGGCGGGGATAGTGAATGACATCTTAATGACAGTGGGGACAGTGAATGACATCTTAATGACAGTGGGGAAAGTGAATGACAGCTTAATGACAGCTGGGATAGTGAATGACAGCTTAATGACCACTGGGATAGTGAAGACAGCTTAATGACAGCTGGATAGTGAATGACAGCTTAATGACCACTGGATAGTGAATGACAGCTTATTGACAGCGGGATAGTGAATGACAGCTAATGAGAGCGGGGATAGTGAATGACAACTGGGGATGGTGAAATGCAGCTTAATGACCATGGCGAATAGTTGAATGAACCTTTAATGACAGCGGGGATAGTGAATGACAACTGGGGCATATGTGAAATTGCGCAGCTTAATGACAGCCTCGCGGGATATGTGGAATGACCATACCCTGAGAATAGTGATGAAGCTTTAATGAAGCGGATATGTGAAATGACCTTAATGACAGGCGGGACAGTGAATGACATCTTAATGACAGTGGCGTTACAGTCTAGAATGACACTTAATGAAGCTGGGAATAGTGAATGACCAGCGCTTAATACCACTGGATACGTGAATGAGCAGCTTTAATGACCACTGGGAATATAGTGGGACAGCTTAAATGGACAGCTGGATAGTAAATGACAGCTTAATGACCAGCTGGATAGTCAGAATGACAGCTAATGACCAGCGGGAGAAGGGTGAATGACAGCTTAGAGAGCGGGGATAGTCGAATGACAGGCTGGGACACTATGGTGAATGAAATGCTATGCCCTGGGATAGCTGAATACGCATTTAATGACGAGCTGGATAGTGATTGACAGGCTTAATGACCATACTGGGATATGGAATGACAGCGTTGAGCACTGGATAGTTGACACTAAGTGACAGCGGGTGGAATTGACACTGGGGATAGTAGAATTGACCAACTGGCTGATAATGGATCACATGCACAGGAATAAGTGAAATGACAGTTTACTGACCAGGGAGATATGAATGTACAGGCGGGATAGGAATGACAACTGGGGATAGTGAATGATCAAGCTATGACACGTTACATGCGGGATATTGGACAACAGGGGATAGTGCGAAGTAGGCAGCTTAATGACAGCGGGGATAAAGTGATATTGAAATGGGATAGCTCGAGATGGACAGCTTACAATGACAGCGGGGATAGTGAATGACCAGCCTTAATGCAGCGCAGGGGATAGTGAATTAGCACCACTGAGTGGAAACACTGACAGCTTAAATCGACCAATGGGATAGTGAATGCCAGCTTCAATGACCGCGGGGTGAAATGAATCACGTTAATGAGAGCGGGATAGTGAATGGATACAGCTGAGATATTGAATGACAGCTAATTGACACACGGATATGTGAAATGACAGCGGTAATGACAGCGGGGATGTGTATTGACAGCTTAATGACCGCTGGGTAGTGAATGACAGCTTAATGATCACTGGGATAGTACTGGGATAGTGAATGACAGCTTAATGACAGCGGGGAGAGTGAATGACAGCTTAATGAGAGCGGGGATAGTGAATGACAGCTGGGATAGTGAATGACAGCTTAATGACCACTGGGATAGTGAATGACAGCTTAATGACCACTGGGATAGTGAATGACAGCTTAATGACCACTGGGATAGTGAAGGACAGCTTAATGACAGCTGGGATAGTGAATGACAGCTTAATGACCACTGGGATAGTGAATGACAGCTTATTGACAGCGGGGATAGTGAATGACAGCTTAATGAGAGCGGGGATAGTGAATGACAACTGGGGATGGTGAATGGCAGCTTAATGACCACTGGGATAGTGAATGACACCTTAATGACAGCGGGGATAGTGAATGACAACTGGGGATAGTGAATGGCAGCTTAATGACAGCGGGGATAGTGAATGACAACTGGAGATAGTGAATGACAGCTTAATGACAGCGGGGATAGTGAATGACAGCTTAATGACAGCGGGGACAGTGAATGACATCTTAATGACAGTGGGGACAGTGAATGACAGCTTAATGACAGCTGGGATAGTGAATGACAGCTTAATGACCACTGGGATAGTGAAGGACAGCTTAATGACAGCTGGGATAGTGAATGACAGCTTAATGACCAATGGGATAGTGAATGACAGCTTATTGACAGCGGGGATAGTGAATGACAGCTTAATGAGAGCGGGGATAGTGAATGACAGCTTAATGACAGCGGGGATAGTGAATGACAACTGGGGATACTGAATGACAGCTTAATGACAGCGGGGATAGTGAATGACAGCGGGGATAGTGAATTACAGCTTGAATGGTGAATCCTCTGTTATGATGTTGCGATGTACAGATACTTCCCCATTTGATATCATCTAAGCCAATGAGAGCAGCGTCCTGGATAAATATAAATCAGGCCAGAATTCTCCATGTTATCTTTTATGACTTCATAATCCTGGTGAATTCACATCCCCGTTTACTATAAAACGGCCCACCACTCACTCACTCACTCTTTTCGGCATCTGAAAGACACATTTGTCCAACAAGTTGGTCATTTAATGTAGTAATTTCAACAGTCTCCTATGGAATAAACATTTACACACTTTTTTTAATATGTTATGGGAAAGCTAACAGGAGTTTTGTACCACACTCTGCATATTGTATGCTCACATTTCCACCATTGACTGTACAGGCACAACACACACCCACACAGGCACACACACCTGCACACACACACACACACACACACACACACACACACACACTTGTAACACATTGTACACTATTAGAATTCCACGGCAGTTGAATTGCATTCGCCTGCATATTCGTTTGGCATGGTAAACCATAGCGATGCTTTCGAGGTGAAGAAAACCTGACACGGTGTGATTGCCGGCTGACCAACTTCTGATGGGTGGCTCAGAGAGAAAAAAAAAGAAATGACGTTGCCCTCGTCTGGAGGGATTACTCCCTCAACCCTCCCCTCTCTTGCCCTCCTCTCCCATCTCCAGAACATGGACCGTGCTCTCTCTGTTGCTTTGAGATCTGAGCTCTGTGACTTGGAAAATGAGGAGATACGATGATGTTTTACTCTGGTACTTATTCATGGAGTTTAGAAAGTCAATTAAAAAGGATAACCCTGAGGTTTTGCGTCATCTTCCTCTCCTCACCCCTTTGTGTCACGTTCTGACCTTTATTTCCTTTGTTTTGTCTTTATTTAGTATGGTCAGGGCGTGAGTTGGGGTGGGCAGTCTATGTTTGTATTTCTATGTTTTCCTATTTCTGTGTTTGGCCTGATATGGTTCTCAATCAGAGGCAGGTGTTTTGTGTTGTCTCTGATTGGGAACCATATTTAGGTAGCCTGTTTCGTGTTGGGTTTTGGGGGTGGTTGTTTTCAGTCTTCGTGTGTCTGCACCAGATAGAACTGTTTCGGTTGTCACTTTTGTTGTTTTGTATTTTGAGTGTTCCCCTTTATTAAAACAAGATGGATACTTACCACGCTGCACATCGGTGCTCCGATCCTTCAAACTTATCCTCCTCAGACGAGGAGGAAGACGACAGCCGTTACACTTGGAAGATACCGACATTATTTCACCTGTTGTGCCTTCCTGCTATTAACTACTAATAACATGCATTTGAATCGCTCTCTTCCTAATTCCAGTAAATTAATTAAAACATCCTGCGTACAGTCTTTTTCTCTTTGTGCTGTGGTACTCCATCTGCCATCTGGTTTTTCTTCTACACTCTCTGACGTCACGTGTTGGAAAATGCTTTGGAGACAAAAGGCTCAGTGGATGTTGGTTTCACTTTGGTTCCACCCCCCCCCCCCCCCAACCCCACCCCACCCACCACCCCTGTAATGTTAACTCTCAAGCTCACAAAGTGCATCTACAATTTTTCAAGCTGAAAATAATACGGCCCTTTAACGGGAACCTGTGGAGATGGAGCCTATAACCCTCCCCTTAGACATGCTTTTAATTGTCTGAGACCGTCTGCAGAGCACTGCTACAAGTTCTAACTGGTTATTACTTCACCGGCACCAAACAAAAACTACAGTACACACCACCAAAAGCCAAATTGCCTTTACAGGTACAGCATTGAAATTGATCTATGGACACTAAAAAAGCACGAATATTCGTGGTTTTCTGCTAGTAAAAGAATAAACGGCTTATTGGATGCTTTCAGGTTTGGCTTGTTGTTTGAAATCGGTGAAATAGAATGTGATTTTGTATTTTTGCGTTTTAATGTATTAGTCACAAATAGAGTGCAACCTGATCTCATCGAGTTTCCTAGCGTGAACAGCAGTAACTCAACTGTGTGCTGTTGGCCATGAGTTTACCCGGCAAACAAAATCTAACATATGTTTTTATGCCTTATTATAACCCTGCCTTAATATAACTCTGCCCTAATATAACCTGCCTTAAATATCACCTGCCTTAATATATACCTGTCTTTAATATAAACCGCCTTAATATAACCCTGCCTTAATATAACCTGCCTAATATAACCTGCCTTAATATAACCTGTTTTAATAACCTGCTTAATATAACCTGCCTTAATATAACCCTGCCTTAATATAACCTGCCTTAATATAACCTGCCCTAATATAACCTGCCTTAATATAACCTGCCTTAATTAACCTGCCTTAATATAACCTGCCTTAATATAACCTGCCTTAATATAACCTGCTTAATATAACCTCCGTAATTATAACCCTGCCGTAATATAACCTGCTTAATATAACATCTGGGGCCTTAATCATAACTGCCTTAATATACCTGCCTTAGAAATAACCTGCGCTTAATATAACCTGCCTTTAATACAACCTGCTTAATATACCAGTCTTCCAGAAAGTTCTATGTTGCCGGTGATCTACATTTGACAGACGAACATGAGCGTCATCAATCTGCAACGTAGACAGTCAACATGCCTATTTTTGGCCCTTAAATGTAATTGAAATTGTCCTTTAAAATGAAGAAAATAAAGTTTCTCACTTATATATACGTATATAGTTCCCAACAAGCGTAATGGTCAAATCTAATTAATCCAACGCTTCGGCAACACACAAGCCTCTGTTCACTGATGTAAAATAGTGACAACAACAACACAAAAACTATGAATAACACTTTACTCGAGACGGTATCACTGAAACAAATTGTAAATTCTCCGACTGACTCTAGCGAAATCAGAAGAGCCCATCATCACTAATATTTACTGTTCTGCTTGGTTATGACTGTTTATACAACGGGTGGGCTTCTAATCTGAACGCTGATTGGTTAAAAGCGCATTCCAGACTGTATGACTGACCGCGTGCAGGGTCTATCTCATCCATCTTGGTCCGTCTGGAAATGACGGCAGGACATCATTTATTCCAACGTCCGCTGCCTCTCAGGGAGTAATCGCTTGTTTCCTTGAATTGCTGAACGAAGGGAAAACAAACCGGGACGTACTCCTTTCTACAACGTGTCGTCCAGAGCAAACAGTCACCTTGCCAATCCGCTCCCAAGCTGCTACCGCCCCCCCCCCCCCCACAACACACACTAAGCCTAAAATCAAACAACCAATAAGAGGGCAGATGCTCCCTAGTTTCTCTTTCTGATCACACTGGTTTGATTTGTTGTCCGTTGCCAGAATGGTGCAGACACTTCATAGTTCCTCTCTCTGTCAAAACCTGATAGTAATGAACAGGCCAGATGCAGACTGGATTCAATTGAGTAATGTCAAAGTCACGTTTATCCCCTGCCTAAAGAAAGAAAATTATACTCCCACAGTCATCTGTTACTTTTCCATTATAATAACATGAGTCCTTGCCTCATGATGACTAGCGCAGGTGTCCAAGAGTTCATTAGACTTTGGGGAGGAGAGGAGACACGTCAGTCTGTGGTTGGTGCGCCGGTGTCAAGAGTCATTCAGACTTTGGGAGGACAAGGAAGACACATCAGTCCCTGTGTTGGTGCCCAGTGTCAGAGTCAATTAGACTTTGGGAGGAGGAGGAGACACATCATGTTGTGTTGGTGGCCGGTGTCCAGAGTCATTAGAACTTTGGGGAGGACAAGGAGACACATCAGTCTGTTGGTTGGTGCCTCAGTGTTCAGAGCATTTAGACTTTGGAGGAGAAGGAGCACATCAGTCCCTGGTGTGGTGGCCCGGTATCCAGAGTCATTAGAATTGTGGAGGACAAGGAGACACATCAGTCCTGTGTGGTGCCCGGTGCAGAGTCATTAGACTTGGGGCAGACAGGAGACACATCACCGTTCTGTGTTGGTGCCCAGTGGTCAGAAATGCTGGATGCGGTAGCGCGGTGCTTGATATCAATGTCACCGGAGTCGGGGGGGGGGGGGGGTGTTGATGTTTGTCTTCGCGCCAGCTTAGTCTGTAACAGCGGTTGGACTTAAGAGCTGTGTGCTGGCCCTACGGCACAATGACATCACAGACGTGAGTAAGTGACAGCAATCGCATCAAGTGTCCCACTTACTCACAGCCTTGGCTCATAGAACTGAGAGCCTGGTAGCCTATAGTGGACTACAGTATATCCCTTTCTTATTTCTCATCACCCCACCCACAAAAAAATCCCCTTTTCCACACCCTCCACCAACAAAAACGCACAATTCTGAGAAAACAAATCACACAATATCCTGCTGCTGTTTTGAAAAGGTGACTTTTACAAGTGTTGGGACATTTACAGTGAAGGGGATTTTACTGTGTATGAGGGACTTCGACATTGAATGGGGACTTTTTCTACTGTGTAAAGGACTTTGAACAGTGTAGGGACTTTTACAGTTATTTTAAACGGTCTTACAGAGTATTTTCCATGTCCTTACCAACTCCTGCTGTATACCCTTAATTATCCTGCTCCACACCGTCAATTCCCTGCCCGCCCCTCAAGTTCTCCTGCTCCCGCCCCTCAGCTCCCCTGCTCCGCCCCTCAGCTCCCTGCCTCCCCGCCCCTCAGATTTCTCCTGCTCCGCACCTCAGTTCTCCCTGCTCGCACCTCAGTTCTCCTGCTCCGCTCCTCAAGCTCCCCTGCTCCGCCCTCAGTTCCCCCTGCTCGCCCCTCGGTTTCTCCCCTGCTCCGCCCCTCAGTTCTCCTGCTTCCGCATCTCAGTTTCTCCCTGCTCGCCCCTCAGTTCTTCCTGCTCGCCCCTCAGTTCTCCTGCTCGCCCCTCAGTTTCTCCTGCTCCTCCCCTCAGTTTCCTGCTCCGCACCTTCAAGTTCCCCTGCTCCGCCCCTTTAAATAATTCCCAAGGGCAGACAAACAGGGCTCTCTTCCAGAGGTTTAATAAAAAAACGAGGCGGCAGCCCTCCACCCCTGGTTCTTGGCTGCTGCAATCGTGTGATGGCAATATATTTAATAGGATTTGATACCTTGATTAATTAGTCTGCTATCAGTCCATGGTCATGAGGATATGACTTCTCTCCTGGTGGAGGGAAGGTATCAGTGCTGTGGGGGTGGACGGTGGAGGGACTGTATCTGGGTGGGGGGTGGGAACAGGGTGGAGGGACTAGGTATCAGTGTGTGGGGTGACGGTGGAGGGACTGTATCAGTGTGTGGGGGTTGACCGGTGGAGGGACTTGTATCCAGTGTGTGGGGGTGCCGTGGAGGGACGTATCAGTGGTGGGGGTGACAGTTGGAGGGACCTGTATCAGTGTGTGGGGGTGATCGGTGGAGGGACCTGTATCATGTGTGGGGGTTGACATGTGGGGGGACTGTATTATGTGCTGGGGGTGACTGGTGGGTTTTGTAACACCACACCGATGAACAGCCAGTCCCACACACTGATGACAGACCAGTCTCACACACTGATGACCAGACCAGTCCACACACTGATGACAGACCAGTCCACACACGATGACAGACCAGTCCCACACAATCTGATTGACAGACCAGTCCACACACTGATGACAGACCAGTCCCCAACTGATGACAGACCAGTCCAACACACTGATGACAGACCAGTCCACACACAGATGACAGACCAGTCCACACACTGATTACAGACAGTCCACATCACCGATGACAGACCAGTCACACCTGATGACAGACCAGTCCACAGCACTGATGACAGACCAGTCCACACACTGATTACAGACAGTCCACACACTGATACAGACAGTCCACACACTGATGACCGACCAGTCACACACTGATGACAGACCAGTCCACACACCTGATTACAGACCAGTCCACACACTGAATGACAGACCAGTCCAACACACTGATTGACAGATCCAGTCCCACACCTGATTACAGACCAAGTCCACACCTGATGACAGACCAGGTCAACACACTGATTATACTTAGTTCCTATTCATGGCTTAGTTCAGATGGCGAACAACACAGAAACAAAGACTTATCCTCACAAAAAGGAGATTTACTTCCCCTGTGTGGAGCATGGAGAGAGAAAAAGATGCTGTGCTTTTTAGATTAAATTTGAGGGAGATTTAGCTTGTTTTATCCTCTCCCAAGCGGCTCTGTGAACAAGAACAAGATTGGTGAGATAGTGTTGCCTTGCACTTTCAGAGGGGATGGCTGCTCATCTACTTGTGTGCCCATTTTTATTACAAATGTAAGAAGCCCTTCAATTGATCTCACTACCCCCCTGACATCCCTTCCATTTTAAAGCCTCCTTGACGTGGTGATACGCTCCCATGACGTTAGACCAGTGTAGTTCAGAGTGGGAAGACCACGGGTCTGGATTTCAGAACGTCCCTCCTGTCTCATACT
>NW_019942807.1:260205-284903 GCF_002910315.2 Salvelinus sp. IW2-2015 | reverse complement strand
ACGGATAAAGTTAAAAATAAGTGAAAAACGGAAACAAGCAATTAAAACAGAGAAAATAAACAAAAAAAGAGTAAGAAGAGACGGGAAGAAAAAAAAGACAAGAAAGAACGCAAAGAAATCAACAGAAGAAAAAGTTTGTCGTAAACAAAAAAAAGGAACAAAAAAAAAGAAGACAAGAAATCGAAGAGAAGAAAGAGGAAAAAAAAAGCAAACGAACAAGGAAAAAAGCTGAACAGATTGTGTTTGCGTAAGTCAAAGTTTAAGGTTTTTTGTTTTTATGTTTAGTACTTGTTTTTTTCTTTGATTACCCTTCATCAAGAGGAACAAGTCTGTTGTGTTTTTCCCATGTGGAGTAAACAGGTTTTTTTTTTTTAAAAGAAAGTTTTTAAATTTTAGTTATAGTTTAGCGGTCCTTTTTCTTTTTCGTTAGGTGAGTTTTTTTAAGTTTTCAACGAAAACACGGAAAAGCAAAGCGTTCTCTTAGTTTTTTCTTTTCTTGTTTCTTATTCTTTTTCCTGCGTGTTTCTTTACTCGGTTTTTTTTCTTTTTATTAAAAAATGGTAGTTTGCTGTTCTGTTTTTTTTGAGTTTTGTTTTCGGTTTCAGTAAAAAAAGTGAGATTTTTTTCTGTGGTTTTTTTGTTTGGTTTTTTTGTTTTTGTTTTCAATGAAGAGAAAAAAGCAGTTAAGTTTTCAGGTTTTTGAAGGTTTTTTTTTTTTCCTTAGTTTCTATTTTTTTTTTTTTTCTTTTGTTGTCCTTACAAAAAGTTCTCGATTGTTTTTCATTTAAAAAGGCGAGGTTAAATTGTTGGGTTTTGTTTTTCTTTTAGTTTGCCCCAGGAAAGATTCTTTTTTCTTTTCTTTTTTTTCTCGAAACGGCAGACGGTGTTCGGGAAAGTTTTGTTTCTTTTTCCTTGGTCTTTATTTTTTTAACAGAATTTAAGAGTTCTTTTTTAAGGGTTTTTATAATGCCGGTTTTTCGTCTTTGGGTTTTTTGTCTGAGTTTCTGGTTTTCTGAGTTCGGTCCTTTTCTTGGTTTTTTTGTTCCCTTTTTTTCTTCAGTTTTTTTTCATGTTCTTTCTTTTAAACACAAGTGTCTTTCAAAGTTTCTTCTTTTTAGAAAAAAGTTCTTGAAATAGTTGTTTTTTTCTTTTGGGAAGGTGGTTAGTTTCTTTTCTTTCTTTTTCGTTTTTTTGTCGTTTTTTCTCCCTTGAGAGAAAGTCTAAGACAAAGTTCATATCAGGGTTTCGTTTTTTTTGTGTTTTCTTTTGTTTTCAAGGTTTCTGTTTCTAGTTAGTTATGTATGGTTAGTTCCTTCTGAGTTTCTTTTTGGTTTATCGGCATAAACGGGTGAAGAGAAAGTAGAAGAAAAGTTAGGAAAGAAACGGGTGGTTTTTTTTTTCTAGGTAACAGTTTATTTTTCTTTTTTTTTCATAAGTTGTCGCCGGAGTTTTTTTTTTTCACATGGTTCAGTTTGTTATTTTTTTTTGTTTTTGTGTTATGTTCTTTAAAACATCAGAAAAGTTTTTTTTCCCTGATTTCTTTTCTACTCCTTGTATTTTGTTCTGTTATTTTTTTTTCTTTCTTTTTTTTTGTTTTTGGTTTCTCCTTCCGGTTTTCCTTGTTTCTTAGTACAGTGTGTTTTCTTCAATTTCTTCAAACAAGTTTTTTCTTTTTTTTTTTCTTTTTTTTGTGGGTTTCCTCTTCTTTTCTTATTATGTTTGTGTTTTTTCCGGTTTTATTATTTCATTTCTTCCTTTTCCTTTTCTCATTTCTATTGTGTATTTTTTCTTCCTTTTTTTTTTTTTTAAGGGCGTTTTTTTTTCTCTGTTGTTTTTTAGTTGGTTCCTATCTGCTTTTATTTCTGTTTTCTCTCTTATTTTTTTTTTCTTGGTGTTTTCTTTTTTTTTCTGAGCCTTTTTTTTTCTTTTCTTCCCTTAATTTTTTTTAGTTTCTGTTTTTTAGTTCTTTTCCTAGTCTTTTGTCTTGTTGATTTCCTGTGTTTTTTTTTTCTTGTTTTTTGAGTTACTTTTTTGTGGTTGTGTTCTCCTCGATATTTCTCTTTTTTTTATCCTTCTGGGGGGCCCAAATAGTTTTTTCGTGGGAGCGTCTTGCAGTTTTAGTTTTTTTCCTTTTTTTTCTTGTTTTTTTTTCTGTTTTTTTTTCGTTCCCTCATGCGTTAGGTTTCTTTAGAAGTTGTCGTTCTTTTCTTTTTTGTCTCCCGTTCCTTCAGTATCCTTTTTGTATAATGCTTTCTTGGTTTTCTTTTTGGTTGTCTTCTTCTTTTGTTTCTTACTGAGTATTCTTTTTTAAGTTTTCATTTTATTTTGCTTTTCTTTCTTTATGGTTTTCCCTTTCTTTAGTTTTTTACCAGAGTTTTCATATTCTTTTTTTCCTTCTTGGTCTTTTTATTTTCTTTGTTTTCTCTTTTTTTATTTTGTTTTTTCTATGTTCGGTTTTTGGACACGAGTGTTTTTTCTTGATCTTTGGTTTCTTTTTTTTGTTGTTTGTTTCTTTCTGAATCGGTTTTTTTTCTTTCTTTTTTGTGTTTTTTTTGGTATTGTTTTTTATTTTTTTCGACAGTTCTGTTTTAAGAGCAGCGCAAGAATGACGAGCAGAAGAGAGAGAAAAGAAGCAAGAGAAAGAAAGACGGAAGACTAGGACCACGAGGAGAGAGAACAGAGAAGATGAGAAGGAACGGATAGGGAGATTGAAGAGACGAAAAGAAGCCAGAGAAAAACAGGACGAAGAAGAGAGAGAGAAGAAGAGAAGAGAGAAAGAAAGGGAATAGGAAGCAAAGTTCTAGTAGAAAAGAAGAGAAAAAACACATGCGTTTTTGACTTGGTTCTGCCCTTATCCATACTGACCTCTCTACAATTACCCACTTCCTGTGCCCGCCCCTTAATACGCAATTTCAGCCCCTTTTATTTCCAATCCTACAAATCTCTACTCCTTAATCCTCTATCCTCTCCACTCCTCTTATCTCTCCCATTGCGACTCCCCCCAGTCCCCCGCCGACTCCTTATTCTCCTGTCCTCTAGCTCGCTCGACGTGGACGAATACCTCTCTCTCTCTCAACTCAAGGTGTTGATAACTGATGTTTTCTTGCACACTGTGACGCCTCCACTACCACCCCTACCTGTCATCCCCTTGCCTCATCACCCCAGGCCTCATAACACAACTTGCCATCTGCGGAGGGAGCTATGCTTATGGAGGATGAGGGAGGGAATCTCCCTGAAAAGACAGCGGGTCAGGGTTCCAGCATTTTAACTGGCGTTACCTACATGTAGTCCTATGAGGCTGGCGGGGCGGCAATGTCTGGTTACGTCACATTAGTTTACAATTATGGTTGTTTTTTCAAAGGAAAAAATGATTGGAAGTGGTTTTCAAGAGTCTTGGATGACTGTAGCATTATTCTAACATACCCTGAAATTAAAGCTACATCGCCCAGCCACATTCAGCAAGTTGCTTTCCTGATTGTGTTGGAGATGGGAATTTAGAGTGGCTGGTATCAGAGATTAGGTGGTGAAACAATATACTCATTCTCCGATGCGTTGCGCATCCTCTGATATACGGTGTTCGTGTTAGTTTAGACACGACCGTCGGGGATCTAGATCTTACTGCTGATTATCTTCTCGTCAACATTGATATGTATACTAGATTATTGAATTGTGCAAGTCTTCCCACATGGTGTATATGTATGAACTTATGGAGGAAAGCTGTGACAAAAGTTCTATTGAAGTTGCCAACCTATGAGCAAATTCTGGCCAGTATTACGCATAGACATGATAATCTTCAGTTCAACATTACACACTCCAAAACAGGACCTGTTACTTCTGAGAAAACCTAAATAAGATTGCGTGAGCTGTGATTAGTTACGTATTGATCCACCCTTACTCGTTTCTTCACTCCTGAGCAGCTTCTTGTAGATGTTGAGTCGCGGTATCTGGCCATGCAGAACTACTAACGAAACAATTCACTATGGCTATTTCTGCCCTCATGCCCATGCCTCAGCTTAGAGTTGCAAGAGGCGAGACACAGCTATTCCCGTAAGTCGTTTCTTGCTCAGCACCTCCAACACTCGTGCTCCTATGCCCTAAGTACTCTTTCCTGATCTTCTAATATTCCGTTTCATACGGGCAGCGTGCAGCTTTGGTCGGTTCATTCTGCGTGCCGATTCGGTGTCTGTAGCGTCGGGTCATCCAAGCTTGTGGGCGTGGCGTGTCTTCTCCCGGTTTCTCTATTCATAGCATCGGTTGAAGTCAGATGCTAACGCGGACTTCAGAGATCACCAAGAACCACCATGCGCATCGTCGATCTCTTCTAGCGCGTGGCTATGGGCTCGGATATATCGATGAGTGCCTGACCAAACTCTGCTGTCAATCCACGATGATGATATAGGCACTGTATGAAACATAAAATAGACAGGCACCGTGAGAAATGATATAACATAGTAATCTGCATGGATTCTTACACATATATTGCTCTATGTACACTCCCACTTCACTATATGCGTGCTCCCCTCTATCACCCTCTTTCACCCGGGTTCAAATGCCCTGCCTGTAGCTGCCATACAGCCATTAGAGCTCGACTGCGTTTTCATACACCTGGAGTGACTCACTTGCGGTGTATATATTCTGATGGGAGCGTAGTTTAGATTGATCGGATTCCATAGGTCTGGTTATTATATTACAGAGGAGCACTATGAAGGCAGGGTCGAATTTAGGTACCGAAGCCGATGTACCTTGATGAGGCCATCTGAACTCTGCCGAAAGAGTGAGAGAAGAGACCCTTCAGATATCTCTCTTACAATGTTCAGATATCTACACCTTGACCGGACTAACCCACGTGGGTGCCCATATAACACCTTATCGAACTGATAAGCCAAATATCTCCAGTTGTGCGCATTCCGATCATTTTATCCTCGACCAATTCCAACTCTCTATAATTTTCGCACGGAGTCGTTCAAACGCCGTCTAGAATCACTATTGATGTTAGAAGGCACCAGGTAGCTTGATTACACATATGTCTGCAATCAACGAGAACGACATAACCATCTATCTAGCAGCACAGCGAGTCGTACCTGGTGTCTATTGTGTTGGGTTCTTATCGGTCACATGACAGTCTAGTGATGCGCTCTTAATAAAGTCTGCACCACAATCCCACATCCCTCTACACATGGACTCAAGTGCTACCTATCCTGTCTGGCTACTAATGACCAACTCAGTCGCTATCCATTACTGCGCGGTGTCGCTGATAGGTCTAAGCACACCTATTACAGAGTGAGCCACTACTTGAGACACCCATCCTGGCCTGCAATGTATATAATTAATGCTACGACCACCACCCCAATAAATCTTATAAGGTTTGAAGTCGTAGTAGGATGGTGACAACATCACCAGAGTTGGATATGAGGAAAGTAATAGGATAGAACTACAAAACACACAGAGATGAAATAGAGGAGGTGGGATTGGTAAGTGCGCCACGTTGTTTGAAGCACTACGAGGGGAGTATACGCTGACTGTTCCACGAGCTCGCGTAATGAGTGAGTAAGTGGATGCGTTGAGACATAAGCCAGTGGGTCTGTTGCGCAGCACGAGCATCACGGTGAGCGTATGTGGTCGTGACCAGTACTTCATGCAATTTTGAGAATCGGTAACGTTAGAATGCTGCCTTACATTCAAATTAGAAAGCAAATTAGAAACATCTTCGTCAAGTGCTCAATATAGTTTGCGGTGCACTAGGAGTGAAAGAACAGGAGAATTGGATGTCGCTAAAGACACCGAAGAGATTGTGTCTTGTGGAACCCCCAACAAACCTTAGTCCCAATACTCTAAATACCAAAGCATTAAGGCGAACACCTCGCCTCTTTCTCCATTCGTACATAGACTGACTCTGGGTGATCCAGGGGTGTAAGAAACTATATCGTCTTATGTTGGAAGGGTGTGACACTTGGTAGTAAATCCACTTCAAAGACGAAGTGTTGGAGGATGAAGTGGGCATGGAGAGATGAGACGGTTAAGAAGTTAGGAAAGGATAAGCGAATGGGAGCGATAGAATGACTTTAAAAGGGACGTGCCAAGCAACAAGGCACAACACGAATGGATTAGGCACATAGATTAAAAATCAAACTTAGGAATGGAGGGGGGGAGGTAGAGTGGTTTACTGGGAATTGTAAGGAACGGCCAGGAGCAAGGATGGCAGCGTTCTGCAGCTGCTAATTGCATCGATAGATTCAGGAGTCCCGATGGATCTGCCCTTAACACACTTTACTTCCACTTAACCAGAGATGCAGCGGAGGAAGGAAGGAAGGAAGGAAGGATGCAGCGATGGGAAGGGGGAAGGAAGCGGAAGGAAGGAAGAAGGAAGCAAAAAGAGAGGAAGAATTGGGGAAAGGAACAAGGAAGGTTGAAGGGGAAGTAAGGGGAAGGGGAGGGGAGGGCGGCCAACACGGAGGGGAGATAAGAGAAGGATTTCTGGGGAAAAAAAACCAAGCGCAGGATAGGTCAGGCCTTGATAGGTAAACAAAGCGAGGTTCAGATAAACAAGGCAAGCAAAAGTAAGCACTTGGAAGAGGAGGTAGAAAATTCTGAGCACAGAGTATTCTTGAATTTAGGAAGGGCGGTGGGAAAAGGATAAAAAAATAGAAAAAATAAAAACAAAAAAATAAAGGAAGACAGATTGTATTTAAAGTAGAGAAAAAGGCATTTATGCTATTAGGCTGCTATAAGCTTATCAATAAGGTGCTTATCAAAAATGAAGAGCAAGAGGAAGGCATGTGGCACAATCATTTTAGAGCGGACTGAGTGCATTGTTTAAAAAGGGAGGTCACCGATGGAATGATGGATGCATTCTCTTGCCAGTGCTTTACAGAGACCTTAGCCATCTCGCTATTCGCTGTACACCTGATAAACCATCTCCAGTTCCATACAGCTTGAACATAGTATAGTTTAAGGACAGTAAACACTGTCATAGGCGAGCTGAAAAAAACTTAATAGCATAAATACTTGCTCACTCTGCCTTTGGTGCAGTCCTCACCTCCCTCTCCAAAGCACATCGGAGGAGAGGATTGAAGGGTGTTACTCCCTCAGACATCCTCTCGAATGACTTTGAGGTGAGCGAGGCAAGGTAATCGAGGGAATCAAGGATGAAGGAAAGCAGAGGATTACAACAAACAAGTTTTCAGAAAACAAGTACGTGTAGGCCAGACATGTTCTGAGGTAACACCCGAGATAAGTAGACCAGAAAGATGCTCATGACACTTCTAAAATTGAGTGGCACCCCCCTTTTGGCTCCCAGAACCACTAAAAATCTCGGCGGATGAAGACTCTACAAGGTGGTAGAAAGAAGCGGCAGGAGACCCTCTCATCTCCTCCTCTTCCCCCAGCGTTCACAGAAGGTCCCCTCTGGGCATGCCATTACACAACAGATACCATGGCTCCCACACACAGAATCCTATACGTGTTTTCTCCCACTGTAGCATGTGTCGTCAAGGCTGTTGTCTGTAGTGTTTCCTGTATCTCCTCAGGATGTGTGTGGCCATGCTGACTCCAATTAACTGTACGTTTCATTCACTTAGGATGTTATCAGCAGACTTGAGGACTCAATGCTCTCGCTTTATCTCTTTCACTATATAGCTTCTGAGGATGCACATAAATTTACAAAAATACACATCATCAATATAAGTTACAATATTAAATGCCAGAAAGAGACATTACCTGTTAAGTGTTCCTATAAAAATGAGAAAATAACATAATAAACATTCAATTCACGAATAATGTCTCCATCATCCCTTCCTGGAATTGCGCTAGAATCCACAACAACTTTCACACTTTACCTGAACATTTTGATAGGAGGTCTTTGTGTCTCACATAAATTACGTGAGCGAAGTAACTAAAAGCTGACTACCTGACTGTTCACAGTGTCATATCTACCCAAAGTATCCTATGTCGCGTCGTCAGATATCAACACTATCCCTGAGACCGGTTTGTAGTCGGAGTCCTAAAGTTAAGAATAGGTCCCCTGGTTTACCCAGTGGTACCTTCCTTTATTTTGATCTAGCTTAAAGCTTAATTCTATAGGAAAACATCTTGGTATTTCAATCCTACTACATCACACAGGGAACAACCAACTTTCGAGTAGAGAACCGTCATATGTTACTTAAATAGTGTCTTGCCCTCATAAAAGCAGTGCCTACTCTCCTGACTATATTAAAAACTGGCATCAACCCTTAATTAAGTGCAGACCACTCGACTAAAAATGAACTAACTCATATATGCTTTTTAAAAACCTAGCACTACAATCCCATTTATAACCGACATGATCCCATGTAACACCCATCCAAGACGTCTTGTTATCAATGTTTTGTTTTACTGCCTCCCTAGAAACAACATATACTTAGTTTTTCTATGCCACATCAAGACTATTAATTTACTGCTCCTCAAGAATAGAGATTTCGTGTAATTACCATATGTTGAGGCAACTATCAGATATAGAGCCCTGAGGTCAACCGTGGGGAACAATAGAATACATCGACAGTAGGCATCAGCATACAAGTGCAGTACTGTTTTTTCCTTTTACAGACATAGTCGTATAAATGTTAATATTAAACAGTACACACACAGTAACAGACCCAGAATATCGACCCTGCGGGACACCTTTGTAAGTATGCAGGAACTGATTAACACCATCAGTAGAGTACACATATTCTGTCAAGTCTTTCTAGATATGTCACCCGTACAGCAAGCCTGGTCTAGGCCACATTGAGAACAAGCCTGCCGAATTAGGCAGATGAAGTTGATCAACCATAATCGAACAGCCATTTTGACAGCCAAATGAAGAGAGCAGCACAATGTTGCCTTTAATCACATACAGTTAACCCTCACCATCCATTATAATCTTTTAGAATGGGCCTGTATCATCCAGAGATTCCTGACAGTCTTAGGAACCTGATCGAAAGCGATCTCCGGTATCTGATCTTATAGGCTAATTTCTAGAACCTTTAGTCCGATCAAAGAGAAGAAGATTTACTTGAGAAATTAATCCCAATATGTATCCGCCAGGCCCCTGCCCATTCCTACACCTTTGGGGATGTTATACCTAAATATTTCCCGGTTAAAAATAAATGGGTTTAATGGACTACGCCAAAATTCGGGTGGGGGCAGCGAAGTGCTGCATAGCCTAACACAATTCGTGATGATAGGGTTCCTAGGAGTTATAGGAATAGTATCCCGTTACTATGAAATTAGAAATATAAGTTTTGCTCCCGAAGGAGGAATTACCCTCAGTCCTGAGAGGTATCCTCTAGAAGGGCAGGACTGTGACATCCTAAAAGCACGAACATGGGAAGATGGTAGATAGGAGACTCTTCTGTTCTACACTCGTGATCATCGTCTACATATATCAGGCCCAGTGGCATTGGATTGACAACATTATTTTTTATCCTATACGAGCATCCCTAATCCTTAACAAGGTATCCCCGAACAACAATAACAGATTAGTAAATTTGTTCGACAGCTCTTCCGCTTAAGACCCACACCCCATAGATAATATCTTAAAACTTGTCAGAACCCATGTGAAAAAGCAAATAGATGGGAGGTACCCAACTATACGGTTTGATTCCACCACCCAATGTTAACATTTTCAATTCTTATAATACCGAACACTGCGGCGGGCTCCTGCGAATGAGTTCGGGTAGGCTCAATCTCTCGGATCAATTTGCTCCGCAATACTATACGCACGCAAATATCAGAGATCCTATCTTGTTCTTTGCCCACTTGGGCAACTTTAAAACCATTCTCCACTGTGTCACATACCTACAACACACGCCTTCCACAATTGCTCTGTTGCCCTCAGCTAGAGCTCATTTCCTATTCGCGATCCCTCGACCTGGCAGCAGGGACAGGGCAGCCCTGAGCATGCCTCTCACACGCGGTGGTCACACATGCAGTTACCACAGCAGTTCTTCTCATTATGAGCAGGAGCGATTCAGCCTTATTGCAACCAGCGTATAGGGTGAGAGTTAGACCCTAGGGCTCGGCGCCAGCACAGTAGCGAGGAGAATGTGCCAGAGAACTGTAAGTGTGCAATGAAACGTATAGTTGGAAGACAACCAGGCTTCTCGAGGATGGCGAAGTGCAGACAGACTTACAGAGGAACTGTCCAGCGCAGTTTCGTTACAGCCATTGTCCACCGTAGCACGGACTTGCAGAAGAGGAGCTACTGAGCTGAGCAGATATTTCTCAGCCAACCAACCCTGATCCACTCCCTATGTGGGACAGCACAGCTCAAACCATGACCAGGCCCCTTGCCGTTCTCAGCACAGCTTCCCACGCAGAGGACGTATGTGCCCGTCTCAGCACAGCTTTTCAACCAGACCAGGCCCGTCTCAGGCAGAGCTCAACCAGACTCAGGCCCCGTCTCGCAGAAGCTCAACCAGACCAGCCCCGTCTCAGCAGAGCTCAACCAGACCAGGCTCCCGGGCTCATGCAGAGCTCAATCCAGTACCTAGGCCCGGTCTCACCAGTGTAGCATCCACACCCCAGCACCTTAGCCCGTCTATAGCGAGCCCACAGCTCAACCAGAGCAGGCCCCGTCTCCAGCACAGCTACAACCAGACAGGCCCGTGGTCTCAGCACAGCGTCAACAGACGTCAGCCCCGTAGCGCTCACGCACAGCTCAAACCAGAGCAGGCCCCGGCCTGCAGCAGAGCTTCTAACGGGCAGACCAGGCCCTCGTCTCAGCAGAGCTCAACCAGACCAGGCCCCGTCTCAGCAGCAGCTCAACCAGAGCAGGTCCCGCTCTCAGTGCCACAGCTCAACCAGAGCAGTGCCCTTTCTCTCAGCAATATGCCTCACCCAGACCTAGGGGCCCCATCTCAGCACAGCTCAACCAGACGCGCGCGCCCGTCACAGAGCACCAGTTCTTAACTAGATCCCGGCCTAGTCATCAGCAACGAGCTCTTGACTTCAGGCCCAACTCTTACACTCTTGAACCCAGCTTATCACCACAGCCACTGCCCACTACTACCCAAGGGTCTGCGCCAAACGACGTGTCCGAGGGTAGTGGCCACCACATGCATATACTCCACACCATGTATCATTGACAAGTTCACTCTTATGCCTCATATACTTGAGAAGTTTTAAGTTCGCCAGCCATTTACTGCCCTCAACACCACCATCGCTTCAATTGCTCCTCCCGGACAACGTTCTATCCCAGGCTCATCGTTTTGGGATGGAACACTCATGCCCCCAATGGTTCAGCCCCAACCCATCGCAAACAGAGCCACACCTGAAGGCTTCCTAATGCACACCCAGAATGGAGGCACTGGCAGCCCACTCCTCATCCCCAGAGAGAAGAGCATTCGATTATTATTATGTTGATGATCTGAGGACTTTGCCTGCAAGTAGTTCCTCACATTGGCCAATCCGTTGTTGGAGAGCAGAGAATACTAGAGCATTTGATCTCCCTAGACCGTCCCTTCAAGTCGCTTGATGGCAAGGGGCGTGGGACGTGCGGTACCTGTGAGAGCCAGTTTTGTGGACTACCTACGAGTTTCCAACCCCCGGATGAAGTCTGCCCAAAATGGAGTGGAGCTGCTGCAGGGTATAGGAGTCGGCTTGCCAGTGCTCCATTCTGTGGATTCCTGGATTCTCCTATAGGTCTGTGTTATCAGTTGGTGTGATAGGAGGCCTATGGGTGGGCTCTCTGTTGCAAGGTTGGGTGCTGCCCCATTGGGGGGTAATGGAGGTTCCCTCTCTACCCTCCATGACTAGGAGTCGTCATCAGTGTGATCCTAGAAGTATACTGCCTATGGGTCTGTTATCAGGTGTGTTCCTGTATCTCCTGGAGCGTCTGTTATTCAGTTGTGTTTCCTGTATCTCCTATGGGTCTGTTATCAGATGTTCCATTGTGATCTACCTGGGTTCATGAAGGGGTTAATTATAAAGATCAGATGTACGGGTGAGTAACTATCACACATCATCTTCCTACCTGACGCCTCCCCTGGCCTGCCTCCTAGCATCCCTCCACTTCTCAGAACCTCCCTACATCCTCACACCCTTCCTCTCCACTGACTTCAACTCCTCCTGCCTGACCTCTCACAAGCCTCTCCCTGCACCTCCTCTCACCTTCCCTTTCTCACTTCCTTCCAAAAACCTCCTCCTACATCCTCACACCTCCTCTCACTGCTCTCACCTCCTCCTGCCTCCTCTCACCCTCACCGTCAGCAGCACAGCGATAAAATGCCAACATGGCAGGATTTGTGTAAGAAAAGCTAGCAAGACTTCGCTCTCACACGGTCACACACAATATCTGCACATTTGCACGGGTTCTCTTCATGCTGTTAGAGGGTGATAGCCACGGGAAAAAAACAGTGAAGAAGTTGAGCCTCATGCTTCAAAGCTTTTAGTTGTTGCAGAAATTGACCCACTATGTTATTTACTTTCTGCATCTACGTCATATTGCCGACTCCACCTTTAAGCCTAACTTGGTAAAAAAATAAATTWAAAAAATAAAATAATAATCTGAGTGTATGTTAGTTGTGATGATAAATTGCATTTTAATATAAAAAATATATATATATATTTAGCATATCATCACCTAATCTCGCAGGGCCATCCTTTCAAACCTCAGCTTCCCCTTACACAATGTTCAAAATGCTTGAAACTCCCCCAAGMTCACCTACAAGATGATACATGGCAGCCATTTTGAGTCAAGACAGACGTCAGTTACATCCCCCTGCGCCTCTCTCACCCCAGGTGTTCTCTCATTGAGAGTATCTCCAAAATGCCACCCTATTCCCTATTAGTGCACTGCTTTTGACCAAAGGCCTATGGACCCTGGTCAAAAGTTGTGCACTATATAGGGAATAGGGTGCTATTTGGGATACACAATGGGTTTATGTAGAGAATCACCATCCATCTCCTGTAGAGCAGCGTAGTCCCAATCCATCCCGGATCTATCCATCCAGGCTTCAATGTGGCTCCCACGGCTCCGGATCAGCCCAATCATAGACTCTATTACCAGGGAGCGATTGATTACCTCCTCCCCTCTCCCCTTGTACCTGTGTCCCTCTCTTCCTCTCCCTCACTCTCCCCCTCTACTTCCCTGCCTCTCCTCCCCTCTTTCCCCAGTCCCCCCTGAACCGTCTCTCCCCCCTTCTCCTTCCCTCTCTCCCCAGTCCCCCATGAACCTGTCGCTCTCTCTCTCTCCCCCTTCTCCTTCCCTCTCTCCCCCTGTCCTCCTTTTGCCATTGTTCATGAATCAATTATGGCCACAAATCATCCCATTCAGAGCCATAATGAACGATATACCATTTGTATTACCAGAGCAGAGTACAGGTGGGGTGGGAGTAATCTTTCTCTGAGAAAATACCTCCTATTTGACAGGCTCCCTCCCGTTGGTTTGCACAGATTGATAGAGTTATAGTGGAAAATGTAATTGTCTTTGTCATTACAGACCTTCTTCCTGCTGGCAGCTGTTCGGTAACGCCGATCTCTATCTCCCTGCAGTACTGGAGGGGAAATGATATTGAAAGGAGCTGGTGTCTGACATAATACCCTATTGGACCAGGGCCCATAGTGCACCATAYAGGGAATAGGGTGCCATTTTGGACGCACCAGTGAGTGTTATGGGGTTTTGGGGTTTTGATACCAGAAAATAACACGACCTAATCAGTAGGCCTTTACGTGTAAAGTAGACCCAGGCTCACTGTTAAATAACCCCAATATCAATAGCGAAGTGAAACCATTTCCTTGTCAAGTTAGTGTATTTAAAGTCTTTACAAGTTGTAGTTTCTTACTTTAAAGCCTTGATAATGATCTGGAAGTCTTGAAAATTATGTGATTCTGTGCTTCTAGGATAATGATGTGAATGTCTTGCTACTGATGTGGAAGTCTTGAGAATGATGTGGAAGTCTTGATAATGGTGTGGAAGTCTTGATTATTTGGTGTGGAAGTTGATTGTGGAAGTAGCATGATAAGGAATTCCTTGATAATAGGTGGAAGTCTTGATTAATGTGATGAGGAGTTCTTGATAATTGATGTGGGAAGTATTGATAATGATATAGGAATTCGTTTGATAATGATGTGGAAGTCTTGATACTGGTGTGATGAGAGTCTTGATAATGATGTGGAAGTCTTATAATGATGTGGAAGTCTTGGATAATGATGTGGAAGTCTTGATAATGGTGTTGAAGTCTTGATAATGATGTGAAGTCTTGATAATTGATGTGGAATCTTGAAATGATGTGGAAGTCTTTGATAATGATGTGTGGAAGTCTGATAATGTTGAGGTGAAGTCTTGAATAATGGTGTGGAAGATCTGTGATTACTGGATGTGGAAGTCTTGATAATTGATGTTGGAAGTCTTCCAGTTGTATTCATTACGAGACGTGCAGGGTCAATATTTTGTTTTCTGGCTTTTGGAAAACATCTAGCCTTCGCTTGAGATAATAGTAGACAGTTATACTCTGTCTGCTTAATCAGAACCGTGAAAGTCCCCATTAAAATTAACAGACCTACATCTCTACTTTTAACAAATATTGCTCATACACTACATGGGCAAGAAGCATGTGGACACCACCTGTTCAAATGACTGGATTTGGCTATTTCAGCCACACCGCGTTGCTGAAGAGCTTGTATAAAATCAAACACACAGCCATGCCATCTCCATAGAGACACATTGGCAGTAGAATGGACTGTACTGAAGAGCTCAGGGACTTTCAATGTGGCACCGTCATAGGATGCCACCTTTCTAACAAGTCAACTGTAAGTGCTGTTATTATGAAGTGGACACGTCTAGGAGCAATAACTGCTCAGCCGTGAAGTGGTAGGCCACACAAGCTCASAGAACGGGACTGCTGAGTCCTGAAGCACGTAGCGTGTAAAAATTGTCTGTCCTCGGTTGCAACACTCACTACTGAGTTCCAAACTGCCTTTGGAAGAAACGTCAGCACATGAACAGTTTGTCGGAAGCTTCATGAAATGGGTTTCCATAGCCGAGCAGCCACGCACAAACCTAAGATCACCTTGCGCAATGCCAAGCTTCGGCTGGAGTGGTGTAAAGCTCGCCGCCATTGGACTCTGGAGCAATGGAAACGAGTTCTCTGGAGTTCTCTGGAGTTCTCTGGAGCAATGGAAACGAGTTCTCTGAATCACGCTTCACCATCTCGCAGTCAGACGGACGAATCTGGGTTTGGCGGATGCCAGGAGAACACTACCTCCACGAATGCATAGTGCAAACTGTAAAGTTTGGTGGAGGAGGAATAATGGTCKGGGGCTGTTTTTCATGGTTCGGGCCCCTTAGTTCCAGTGAAGGGAAATCTTAACGCTACAGCATACAATGACATTCTAGACGATTCTGTGCTTCCAAATTTGTGGCAACAGTTTGAGAAGGCCCTTTCCTGTTCTGCCATGACAATGCCCCGGTGCACAAAGCGAGGTCCATACATACACTACCGTTCAAAAAATTGGGGTCACTTAGAAATGTCCTTGTTTTTCACTTTTTTTGTCCATTAAAATAACATCAAATTGATCCGAAATACAATGTAGACATTGCTAATGTTGTAAATGACTATTGTAGCTAGAAACGGCAGATATTGTTATGGAATATCTACATAGGCGTACAGAGGCCCATTATCAGCAACCATCACTCCTGTGTTTCAATGGCACGTTGTGTTAGCTAATCCAAGTTTATAATTTTAAAAGGCTAATTGATCATTAGAAAACCATTTTGCAATTGTTAGCACAGCTGAAAACTGTTGTTCTGATTAAAGAAGCAATACAACTGGCCTTCTTTAGACTAATTGAGTATCTGGAGCATCAGCATTTGTGGGTTCGATTACAGGCTCAAAATGGCCAGAAACAAATAACTTTCTTCTGAAACTCGTCAGTCTATTCTTGTTCTGAGAAATGAAGGCTGTTGCATGCGAGAAATTGCCAAGAAACTGAAGATATCGTACAACGCTGTGTACTACTCTCCTCACAGAACAGCGCAAACTGGCTCTAACCAGAATAGAAAGAGGAGTGGGAGGCCCCGGTGCACAACATAGCAAGAGGACAAGTACATTAGAGTGTCTAGTTTGAGAAACAGACATCTCACAAGTCCTCAACTGGCAGCTTCATTAAATAGTACCCACAAAACACCAGTCTCAACGTCATCAGTGAAGAGAGATGCTGCGAGATGCTGGCCTTGTAGGCAGAGTTGCAAAGAAAAGGCCATATCTCAGACTGGCCAATAAAAAGAAAAGATTAAGATGGGAAAAATAACACAGACACTGGACAGAGAAAGATTGGAAAAAAGTGTTATGGATAGGCGAATCTAAGTTTGAGGTGTTCGGATCACAAAGAAGAACATTCGTGAGACGCATAAAAAATGAAAAGATGCTGGAGGAGTGTTTGACGCCATCTGTCAAGCATGGTGGAGGCAATGTGRTGGTCTGGGGGTGCTTTGGTGGTGGTGAAGTGGGAGATTTGTACAGGGTAAAAGGGATCTTGAAGAAGGAATAATTTCACTCCATTTTGCAACGCCATGCCGTACCCTGTGGACGGCGCTTAATTGAAGCCAATTTCCTCCTACAACAGGACAATGACCCAAAGCACAGCTCCAAACTATGCAGGAACTACTCAGGGAGGAAGCAGTCAGCTGGTATTCTGTCTATAATGGAGTAGCCAGCACAGTCACCGGATCTCAACCCTATTGAGTTGTTGTGGGAGCAGCTTGACCGTATGGTAYGTAAGAAGCGCCCATCAAGCCAATCCAACTTGTGGGAGGTGCTTCAGGAAGCATGGGGTGAATTATCTTCAGATTACCTCAACAAATTGACAACTAGAATGCAAAGGTCTGCAAGGCTGTAAATGGAGGATTATTTGACGAAAGCAAAGTTTGAAGGACACAATTATTATTTCAATTAGAAATAATTATTTATAACCTTGTCAACATCAAGACTATAGTTCCTATTCAGTTTGCAACTMATTTCATGTATGTTTTCATGGAAAACAAGGACATTTCTAATTGACCCCAAACTTTTGAAAGGTAGTGTAAATGAATGTGCGTGTGACCTCCTCCATACCGAATGTCTCAGTGTGTGAACTCATCCATACCGAATGTCTCAGTGTGTGACCTCATCCATACTGAATGTCTCAGTGTGTGACCTCATCCATACTGAATTTCTCAGTGTAAGACCTCATCCATACTGAATGTCTCAGTGTGAGACCTCATCCATACTGAATGTCTTAGTGTGTGACCTCATCCATACTGAATTTCTCAGTGTGAGACCTCATCCATACCGAATGTCTTAGTGTGTGACCTCATCCATACTGAATGTCTCAGTGTGAGACCTCATCCATACTGAATGTCTTAGTGTGTGACCTCATCCATACCGAATGTCTCAGTGTGAGACCTCATCCATACCGAATGTCTCAGTGTGAGAACTCATCCATACCGAATGTCTCAGTGTGTGACCTCATCCATACCGAAATGGACTCAGGTGTGAGAACTCACCATACCGAATGACTCAGTGTATGCCGCTGCCTGCCGCTGTGTTCACCCTTTTGTAATGCTCTGAACAAAAGAAACTGAGCATGCGTCCCAAAATTGCAGCCTAATGGCACTAGAGCCCTATCAGCCATGGTCAAAAGTTCACTACCTATCAGCCATGGTCAAAAGTAGTGCACTACCCTATCAGCCATGGTCAAAAGTAGTGCACTACCCTATCAGCCATGGTCAAAGTAGTGCACTTATAAAGGGAACAGAGTGCCATTTGGGACAACATAATGATAATCATTGACAGAACAACAATGCCTTTCGTAACAAGGGCTTAGGGTTAACAAGGGACTGAATCTTACGACGTGACTGTCAGACTCACCACAGATGAGTCATTATCAATCACTCAGGCCAGAAGTAAAGTAATAGGTAAAACAGCTGTGCTGGTTCCTGCTGGAAAATGAAGTCAATCCATCCATATGCTAATGTAGGCTCTGGTGTCTGTTGGGAGTGTGTAGTCCAACACAGATGCAGGACACGAAGACTCACGGAGGTGTCGTAAAGATAACATAGGACCGATGCAGTACATGGACTGCACAATCCACTGTGTCTTTGCTCTTACTTATTTTCCTTCTCGAATTAAAACAACTACTCTGGAGCCAGGGAGAGGGAGAAGAACATGGGTTAGAGGGAGAGGTTAAGAAGAGACAGAGAGAGGAGAGAAGGAGAGGAAAGTAAACAGAGAGAGAGAGCGAGATGAGACTGAAAGAGAGAGAGAAGAGAGAAAACAGGAGGAAGAGGAGAGCGGACTCAGGGGAAAGATAAACAGAGAGAGAGAAGTTTGAGGCAAGAGAAAGAGACAGAGAGAGAGAGCAAGAGAGGACGAGAGAGAGAGAGCCTATAGACAGAGAGAGAGAGAGAGCTATAGACAGAGAGAGAAGAGAGCAAGAAGAGAGGAGAGAGAAGAGAGAGAGAGAGAGAGAAGAGAGAGAGAGAAGGAGAGAGAGAGAGAGAGAGAGAGAGAGAGAAGAGAGAGAGAGAGGAGAGAGAGAGAGAGAGCCTATAGACAGAGAGAGAGAGAGAGAGAGAGAGAGAGAGAGAGAGAGAGAGAGAGAGAGAGGCTATAGACAGAGAGAGAGGGCTGTTGTGAATGTGGGACACACCTTCAGAATAAGTCTCACTAACAAACAGCATGAATCAGAACACTCTGGGAGGTCCAATCAGTGTGCTGTGTTCTGTCAGAACACTCTGGGAGCTCCAATCAGTGTGCTGTGTTCTGTCAGAACACTCTGGGAGCTCCAATCAGTGTGCTGTGTTCTGTCAGAACACTCTGGGTGCTCCAATCAGTGTGCTGTGTTCGTCAGAACACTCGGGAGCTCCAATCAGTTGCTGTGTTCTGTCAGAACACTCTGGAGCTCCAATCAGTGTGCTGTGTTCTGTCAGAACACTCGGGAGCTCCAATCAGTGTGCTGTGTTCTGTCAGAACACTCTGGGTGCTCCAATCAGTGTGCTGTGTTCTGTCAGAACACTCTGGGTGCTCCAATCAGTGTGCTGTGTTCTGTCAGAACACTCTGGGAGCTCCAATCAGTGTGCTGTGTTCTGTCAGAACACTCTGGAGCTCCAATCAGTGTGCTGTGTTCTGTCAGAACACTCTGGGTGCTCCAATCAGTGTGCTGTTCTGTCAGAACACTCTGGGAGCTCCAATCAGTGTGCTGTGTTCTGTCAGAACACTCTGGGAGCTCCAATCAGTGTGCTGTGTTCTGTCAGAACACTCTGGGAGCTCCAATCAGTGTGCTGTGTTCTGTCAGAACACTCTGGGTGCTCCAATCAGTGTGCTGTGTTCTGTCAGAACACCTCTGGGTGCTCCAATCAGTGTGCTGTGTTCTGTCAGAACACTCTGGGTGCTCCAATCAGTGTGCGTGTGTCTGTCAGAACACTCTGGAGCTCCAATCAGTGTGCTGTGTTCTGTCAGAACACTCTGGGGCTCCAATCAGTGTGCTGTGTTCTGTCAGAACACTCTGGGGACTCCAATCAGTGCTGCTGTGTTCTGTCAGAACACTCTGGGAGCTCCAATCAGTGTGCTGTGTTCTGTCAGAACACTCTGGGAGCTCCAATCAGTGTGCTGTGTTCTGTCTGTTTACACATCTGGTTTATTTTGTTATATTAACTTCAGTCGTAACTGGTCCTTTCCATCTATAAATCCTGTTCACCAGAGTCCTTATAAGAATCAAAGACTGAAACATCTCACTCCCTCGCTAGTGTTCTTCCTCTCAGTGTTCCCCTCTCCCTCTCGATCGCTGTCTCTCTTTCTCTGTCTCTCTCTCTCTCTCTCTCTTGACCTCTGCCTCTCTCTTGACCTCTCCCTCTCTCTTGACCACTGCCTCTCTCCCTGTCTCTTTGTTTTCTCTCACTCTCTCCATCACCCTCTCTTTCTCTCTCTGCCTGTCTCTCTGTCTGTCTCCTCTCCTTTTGACCTAGTCTTCATCATTCTGCCTCATCCATCTCCTTCTCAGTCTCCTTTTCTTCTGGCGCTCCCCCCTCTCTCCCTTCTCTCCCGCTGTACTCTCCCTCACTCCCTTCTCTCTCCCTCTCTCTCTCTTTCTCTCTCTCCCACTCCCTCTGCCGGTCTCCTTTCCTTCTTCCCGGTCTCCTTCTGACCCGGTCTACCTCTCTCTCTTCCTCCCTCTCCCTCTGTCCAGGAGAAGCGTCTGTCAATGAGGATTGAGGACATCAGTGATCACCCACACCGTATGTCCAATCTCCACCCACCTATTATATTAGAATTATATTAACGACTCCATAGGCAAATCATTAGCCAACCATGTGTTATCCTTTGCCGCGGTTACTCCACCTCCTTAAAGCCCTCCACCACCCCAACCCCCAAGCTTGACCTGCCAACTGAATCTCATTCAGGAATCCGAGGGGAACCATTTGGAATTGCGAACAAGGTGTATTTTAATTGGCCATATGGTGCAACATCTCCCTCCTCTCTCCGCACAGAGAAAGCGAGGGATGAGGAGAGAGAAAGCGAGGGATGAGAAGAGAGAAAGCGAGGGATGAGGAGAGAGAAAGCGAGGGATGAGGAGAGAGAAAGCGAGGGATGAGCCAAATGAGTTACTAATGAAGGCAGGTAGTCAGTCGTTAGTGGCCAAACTGTCTTTCCTCCTTCAGCTAAACGGCACAACTGTCTGGCTAAGACCAAGTAGGGAATGGATGTGAAACGAAGTGATGCCTGGTGCTTCAAATCAGTGTTCTAAGTCTTCTTCCCGCATGCAGGCGGCTGGGGATTGATCTCTGATTGGTTACATCCCAGTTTAACATAGTGCACTTACACTGAGTGTACAAAACATTAAGAACACCTGCTCTTTTCATGACACAGACTTACCAGGTGAATCCAGGTGAACGCTATGATCCCTTATTGATGTCAGTTGTTAAATCCACTTCAATCAGTGTAGATGAAGGGGAGGAGACAGGTTAAAGAAGGATTTTTAAGCCTTGAGACAATTGAGACATGGATTGGGTATGTGTGCCATTCAAGATGGCAAAACATATAAGAGCCTTTGACCGGGGGGTATGGTAGTCGGTGTAAGGCACACCAGTTTGTGTCAAGAACTGCAACGCTGCTGGGTTTTTCACACTCAAAAGTTTCCCGTGTGTATCCAGAATGTTCTCCCACCCAAAGGACATCCAGCCAACAGCTGGCCACTGGTCGGAAATGGTTCATTGATGAAAGAGGACTTAGGAGGGTGGCACGAATTGTGCAGAGCAGCAGACTGTCTACAATTAGTCAACTGACAGTCCAGTACAACATTGGTGCACAAAGACCCATAATAGAACGCACAACTCGTCGTACACTGACACGAATGGGGTTTGGCAGCCGACGACAGAGATCCACTTCTTTCAGCAAAATTCAAGAAAATGCGGTTACAGTGGGCTATGGACCAAACATTTTAGAATTTGAGAAACATTTCCTGTTCTGATGAATCCCCGGTTCCTGCTGTTTCACGCTGACGGGAGGACTAGGGGTATGGAGAAAAACACAGGAGTACATGCATCTGCCATGTTCGCGTGTCAACATTACGGATGGTGGTGTGATGGTGTGGTGGTGTGGTGGTGTGATGGTGTGATGGTGTGGGGTGTGATGGTGTGATGGTGTGGTGGTTTGATGGTGTGGTGGTGTGGGGTGGATGGTGTGATGGTGTGGGGTGTGTGGTGTGATGGTGTGGGGTGTGATGTGTGGTGGTGTGGGGTGTGATGGTGTGATGGTGTGGTGGTGTGGTGGTGTGGGTGTGATGGTGTGATGGTGTGGGGTGTGATGGTGGTGATGGTGTGGGGTGTGATGTGTGGTGGTGTGGGGTGGTGTGGTGTGATGGTGTGGTGGTGTGGGGTGTGATGGTGTGATGGTGTGGGGTGTGATGGTGTGGTGGTGTGGGGTGTGATGGGTGATGGTGTGGGTGTGTTTTTTCATGGCACATATTGGGCCCCTTGATAAAAGTGGAGAAACGTTTGAATGCCACATATCTGAACATCATAGCCAATCAGATGCATCCCTTCATGGCAACAGTGTATCCATCTGCTAATAGATTATTTCAGCAGGATAATGCTCCATGCCACAAGGCTAGGATTGTCCAGGAATGGTTCCACGAACACATACTGCAGTGGCCTGCCCAGTCACCAGATCTCAATACAATTGAGTGTTTGTGGGATGAGATGGAACCAGCTATTTGTAGTATAGATCCTCTACCAGCCAACTTGACACAACTGTGGGAAGCATTGGAGTCAACATTGGCCAGCATCTCTGTGGAACGCTTTGAATACCTTGTAGAGTCCACAAATTGAGACTGTTCTGAGGGCAAAAGGGGGTGCAACTCAATATTAAGAAGGTGTTCCTAATGTTTTATACACTCAGTGTATATAATCACAACCTTTAAAACCTATTTTAAACAAGGTGCAGGAATGATAGTAAAGGGAACCATATAGGCCTAATCCAACCTATGTAGTCTAGTGAGCCTGTCAGACATCCATAGTATAACCTACTTGACTATTCTCTTTACTAAATCCACTTAAACAATCTATTGTGACATGGAGTCAACCAGGTGGCCTAACCTAAATAATCCACTTAAACAATATATTGTGACATGGAGTCAACCAGGTGGCCTAACCTAAACGACACTATTAAATAAGGTTTTGAGTGTTTTATGTGGGAAATAAGCTATCACTTACGGTAGAAGACGTACTGCGTGAAATTGGACCAGACTTTCTCAGGTGCGTAATGGCTGATGGAAGAGGCGGTGAGCAACGAGTTACAGGCAACGATGTGGAACCCGCTCTCCGACAGCATGTCAAAGGCCCGCTCCAGGTGACAGAACCGGAGGAAGAACCGGGAGGTGTACCTGTCCGCAGCCCTGTCTGCGTCTAGGCTCTCATTCAGGGTGTTTCCAAACACCTCTTTGGCGAGGCCGATCCTTCCACTGATGAAGATTCTGGGTACTACTTTTTTGGATTTGGGGTCAATCTGACTGTCTTTGCCCCCCGGTGCCGCGCACGTGCCTTTGAAACCGACGGTTATGTATCCATATCTCCCGTCCAGAGAGTATGAGGAATATATCCTCTGGTCGCTGCTTAGCGACGCGTCGTCGAAATCACTGTGAAACGGGTCGTCCTGAAATGTTTTAGATTCCTCGGAAACCAACAGTTTGACCAGTTTGGGCAGTTCAAAGTATTCTGCTTCCCGTTTTAACCTTCCTTTCTCCGGGAAGTGATCKGGTAGGACGACCTGCTTATCTCTCAAATAATCCAATACATATCTGAACAGAAAACCATCTCTGTCGATAAAATAACGTCCCCTGAGGTCCCGCGCCAAGTCGTTCGACGAGGACCCCTTCTTGGTGGAGAATAACCGTCCCAGTAAGGAATTGGGGATGCTTGTTAAAGTATGTAGACGAGTATAGTATACCTGTCCTCCTACGTTTAGTTCAATAACATCAGACGGCGGGTTTTGCACCGACCCTGTTTCTTTAGCCGGCTGGGTTTTACAATTCTCACTCAGTGCCATTTTTAGTTCATGCATAAAACCAAATCCCGGTCAAGGTGCGGCGCGCAGATGTTCCCAAAAAGTTTTCAATCTATATGGGATGGAATGTGCATGTCTTCTGTTGAATTAAATCGGTCACCACATGCAGTGCACGCATCTTTTTACACACATCCATTGCTGTGAGTCCATTAATATAATCATACAGTGAAATCATCGTGAAATCACCATTATTCCATAATCAATTGAACATATAATTGATCACCTCTGCACTTCAGTCCGTTCTGGATAAAAATGTCAAACTTCTTTGATTCTGCAAGGCAAGCTCCTGTCCTTGTTTTTTAACAGTCCATTGTAACTTTATCTGCCCGAATCAATGGCACGTTCGCTGTCCACAGAGACTGTGCTGAAATTGCCGTGCGCGTGCTATTCTTTTCTGAAAGTGAAGATGGAATCCKGACGCCGGTGCTGCGCGCTCCCATCTCTACGTCTCCAAACTGCTGTGCAGAGAAGAGAGCAGAAATAACGGTCAGGCTGGCACTGGAGTGAAAACGGTTACGATTATGTTTTTCCAGCGGTGCGTGGAAAAAACATAATGGAGAGTCACGTCTTACATCATCATCTTAAAGGAAAATTACGTTTGAAAACGTGCGACGTAGCGTAACCTACATTCTGAATGATATTCCATAGAAAATATATTAACATTCTGCAAAGTAGCCTAATAGGCTATAATAACATTTGAGTTTGAATTTAATTTGGGGATTTCCATATGCTGAAACATATCAGGTGACTAATTAAAAACCCTGTATGATATAATTAGCAAAAACTAAATAACCTCACTATCCGTTTTGTTGCTTCCCATGATTTATCTATGCTGATGAATAATGTCTGTGCTGCGCTATGGTACAGTGATTGGACTGTGTGATTGGGCGTCACTTCAACACCGTGGGTAAGGTACCGTTCGGCTGCAAGTGGCCATAGAGCCCCTCAGTGGAGATGTCATAATACCCATAAAACCTAGAGGTCAAACAGAGAAATGGTTCCAATCCTTTTCCCCCATAAATTGAATTTTTAAAAACACTTTAAAATAAGGGCTGTGTTTCATGTATTCTTACCCTGGCGTGATGTTTTGATAACCATGTAAATATCTCTCGGACAAGGTGACTTTTATCAATATATTTGGCT
>NW_019942807.1:252160-254102 GCF_002910315.2 Salvelinus sp. IW2-2015 | reverse complement strand
CTATTTACTCTCAGATTCGAAAATGTTCATCAATTAGACATCATGCAAAACTACAAATCCCTGCAAGCTTTGCTAACAGATATTGTGTCAATTTGAAACTTGCACAAGACAGTTCACAGAATTGTAAATGTTAAGAAATGTAGACAATTTATTAATTACTCAATTAGCTAACATTAGATTTTAATCTAGAGATTCTTACCTTTGCCTCGATTCGTCAGTCTCATCCAGATCATCATGGCATTGGACGTTATTTATGATAGCCACATTAGCAGCTAATTAGCATATTTTTTTTGTGGGGGGGTTAAATGCATGCGAATATATTGATAAAAGTCACCTTGTCCAAGGAGATTTACATGGTTATCAAAACATGACGCCAGGGTAAGAATACACGAAACACAGCCCTTATTTTAAGTGGTTCTAAAATCCCCTATTGGAAAAATGAATGGTGGAAAAACAATTGGAACCATTTACTTGTTTGACCGCTAGGTTTTTTAAGGTTATTTTGACTCAATCTGTTGTGCTCTACTGGAATGAGTGAGTAGCCCATCGGCTGCGCATGCGTTGGCTTTCAATCCATGATGGTGGCCATGAGTGAGTACTTAAGCCTACTTGTCAAAGTAACTATCTTTAAATAGCTCCTATGTTGCAGTGCATGTTAACATATTATCTTGTTTGTTCTTTTAAGGATGGCTTGTATGGGCAATTTTTTCTCAATCGTATATAGTCATATGCTTGTAAATAGTAGCCTATGCTCTTGTTTTTTTACTCTTTAGTAGGCCTATACTCTTTAGTAGGCCTGTACTCTTTAGTAGGCCTGTACTCTTAGTAGGCCTGTACTCTTTAGTAGGCCTATATCTTCAGTAAGGCCTGTACCCGTTAGTAGGCCTATACTCTTTAGTAGGCCTGTACTCTTTAGTAGACCTGTACTCTTTAGTAGGCCTATACTCTTTAGTAGGCCTGTACTCTTTAGTAGGCCTATACTCTTCAGTAGGCCTGTACTCTTTAGTAGGCATATACTCTTTAGTAGGCCTGTATTCTCTTTAGTAGGCCTACCTTGTACTCTAGTAGCCGCACTCTTAGAGGCCTTAGTCTCTTAGTAGCGCCTGTACTCTTTAGTATGGCCTATTCTCTTTAGTAGGCCTATTACTCTTAGTAATGCCCTTCCGTACTCTTATAGGCCTGTACTCTTTAGTAGCCTGTACTCTTTAGTAGGCCTGTTACTCTTTAGTAGGCCTGTACTCTTTATAGGCCTATTACTCTTAGTCATGCCTTACTCCTATTTCGTAGCCTGTACTCGTTTTTAGTAGGCCCTGTACTCCTTTAGTAAGGGCCGTATTACTCTTTAGTAGGCCATCACTCTTTAGTAGCCATTACTCTTTAGTAGCCGTGTACTTCTTTCAGTAGCCTATATCTTTAGTAGGCCTTACCTAGTACGCCGTACTTTAGTAGGCCATTTTACTCTTTAGTAGCCTGTACTCTTTAGTAGCATTACTCTAGTAGCTCTTTAGTACTCTTTAGTAGGCGTTCCTTTAGTAGGCCTTATCTCTTTAGTAACCTGTATCTCTTTAGTAGGCCTAGTCATCTTAGTGAGCCTATTACTCTTTAGTAGGCCGTAACTCTTTTAGTAGACTGTCCTTTTAGGCACCTAATCTCTTTAGTAGCCTGTACTCTTTAGTAGACTCTTTCTCTTAGTAAGGCCTGATCTCTTTAGTAGGCCTGTACTCTGTTAGTAGGCTGTCTCTTTAAGGCCTGTATTCTGCCCCTTAGTAGCCGTTCTCTTATAGGCTGTCTCTTTAGTAGCCGTATTCTCTTTAGTAGCCTGTACTCTTTAGTAGCCTGTCTCTTAATGCCTTGTATCTCTTTAGTAGCCTGTACTCTTTATAAGCCGTTCCCATCTTCCACCACCTTACACTCTAGGATAGCCTTCCCATTCATTAGCCTT
>NW_019942807.1:244845-250862 GCF_002910315.2 Salvelinus sp. IW2-2015 | reverse complement strand
TGGATTTGGGTTCAATCTGACTGTCTTTGCCCCCCGCGCTGCCGCGGCACGTGCCTTTTGAAACCGACGGTTATGTATCCATATGCTCCCGTCCAGAGAGTACTGAGGAATATATCCTCTGGTCGCTCTTAGCGACGGTCGTCGAAATCACTGTGAAACGAGGTCGTCCTGAAATGTTTTCAGATTCCTCGGAAACAACAACAGTTTGACCAGTTTGGGCAGTTCAAAGTATTCTGCTTCCCGCTTTTAACCTCCTTTCTTCCGGGAAGTGAATCTGGTAGGCACGACCTGCTATCTCTCAAACTAAATCTCAATACATATCTGACAGAAAACCATCTCTTGCGATAAAATACGTCCCGCTGAGGTCCCGCCGCCCAAGTCGTTCCGACCGAGGCACCATTCCTTGGTGGAGAATAACCCTCCAGTTAAGGGAAGGGATGCTTGTTAAAGTATGTTAAGGACGAGTATAGTACTACCTGTCCTCGCTCGTTTAGTTCAATAACATCAGACGGCGGGTTTTGCATACACCAACCTGTTTCTTTAGCCGCTTGGGTTTTACAATTCTCAACTCAGTGCATTTTTAGTTCATGCATCAAAACCAAATCCCGGTCAAGGTCGCGGCGGCGCAGGATGTTCCAAAAGTTTTCAATCTATATGGGTGGAATGTGCATGTCTTCTGTTGAATTAAATCGGTCACCACACATGCAGTGCATCGCATCTTTTTACACACATCCATTGCTGTGAGTCCATTATATAATCATACAGTGAAATTCATCGTGAAATCACCCGATTATTCCATAATCAATTGAACATATAATTGATCACCTCTGCACTTCAGTCCGTTTCTGGATAAAAATGTCAAACTTCTTTTGATTCTGGCAAGGCAAGCTCCTGTCCTTGGTTTTTTAACAGTCCACTTGTAACTTTATCTGCCCGAATCAATGGCACGTTCGCTGTTGCCACAGAGACTGTGCCTGAAATTGCCGTTGCGCTTGTGCTATTCTTTTTCTGAAAGTAAGATGGAATCCTGACGCCGGTGCTGCGCGCTCCCATCTCCTAACGTCTCCAAACTGCTGTGCAGAGAAGAGAGCAGAAATTAACGGTCAGGCTGGCACTGGAGTGGAAACGGTTACGATTATTTGTCTTTTCGCGTAGGCGTGCGAAAAAAACATAATGGAGATCTCACGTCCTTATCATCATCATCTTAAAGAAAATTACGTTTGAAAAAAGTTGCGACCCGTAGCGTAACCTACATTCTGAATGATATTCCATAGGGGAAAATATATTAACATTCTGCAAAGTAGCCTAATAGGCTATAATAAAATTTGAGTTGAATTTAATTTGGGGATTTCCATATGCTGAACATTATAGGTGACTAATTAAAAACCCTGTATGATATAATTAGCAAAAACTAAATAACCTCACTATCCCGTTTTGTTGCTTCCCATGATTTATCTATGCTGATGAATAATGTTCTGTGCTGCGCTATGGTACAGTGATTGGACTGTGTGATTGGGCGTTCACTTCAACACCGTGGGTAACGTACCCGTTCGGTCTGCAAGCTGTGGCCATAGAGCCCCTTCAGTGGAGATGTCTATAATACCCATAAAACCTAGAGGTCAAACAGAGAAATGGTTCCAATCCTTTTCCCCCATAAATTGAATTTTTTAAAAACACTTTAAAATAAGGGCTGTGTTTCATGTATTCTTACCCTGGCGTGATGTTTTGATAACCATGTAAATATCTCTCGGACAAGGTGACTTTTATCAATATATTTGGCCTCTTTATTTACCTCAGATTCGAAAAATCAAATTTAGACATCATGCCAAAACTACAAATCCCTGCAAGCCTTTGCTAAACAGATATTTGTGTCAATTGAAACTTGCACAAGACAGTTCACAGAATTGTAAATGTTAAGAATGTAGACAATTTATTAATTACTCAAATTAGCTAACATTAGATTGTTAATCTAGAGACTTCTCTACCTTTGCCTCGATTCGTCCAGTCTCATCCAGATCATCATGGCATTTTGACGTTATTTATGATAGCCACCATTAAGCAGCCTAAGTTAGCATACTTTTTGTGGGGGGGGGTAAATGCCATGCGAATATATTGATAAAAGTCACCTTGTCCAAGAGAGATTTACATGGTTATCAAAACATGACGCCAGGGTAAGACATACACGAAACACAGCCCTTATTTTAAGTGGTTCTAAAATCCCCTATTGGAAAAATGAATGGTGGATAAAACAATTGGAACCATTTACTGCTTTTGACCGCTAGGTTTTTAAGGTTATTTTGACTCAATCTGTTGTGCTCTACTGGAATGAGTTTGATTAGCCCATCGGCTGCGCATGCGTTGGCTTTCAATCCATGATGGTGGCCATGAGTGATTACTTAAGCCTACTTGTCAAAGTAACTATCTTTAAAATGTAGCTTCCTATGTTGCAGTGATGTTAAACATTTATCTTGTTTGTTCTTTTAGGATGGCTTGTATGCGGCCAATTTTTTCTCAATCGTATAATTTAGTCATAATGCATTGCTAAATAGTAGCCTATGCTCTTGTTGTTTTTTACTCTTTAGTAGGCCTATTACTCTTTAGTAGGCCTGTACTCTTTAGTAGGCCTGTACTCTTAGTAGGCCTGCTACTCTTTAGTAGGCCTATTAACTCTTAGTAGGCCTGTACTCTTTAGTAGGCCTATACTCTTTAGTAGGCCTGTATTCTCTTATGTAGGCCTATACTCTTTAGGTAGGCCTATACCCGTAGTAGGCCTATTACTCTTTAGTAGGCCTTTACTCTTTAGTAGAACCTGTACTCTTTTAGTAGGCCTATACTCTTTAGTAGGCCTGTACTCTTTAGTAGGCCTATACTCTTCAGTAGGCCTTTACTCTTAGTAGGCATATACTCTTTAGTAGGCCCTGTACTTTCTCTTTTAGTAGGCCCTATACTCTTTAGTAGGCCTATACTCGTTAGTAGGCCTGTATTCTTAGTAGGCCTGTACTCTTTAGTAGGCCTTGTAACTCTTTAGTAGGCCTGTATTCTTTAGAGGCCTGTACTCTTTAGTAGGCCTATACTCTTTAGTAGCCTGTACTCTTATTTAGTGGGCTATACTCTTTAGTAGACCTTACTCGTTAGTTAGCTGTTCTCTTTAGTAGGCCTGTATTCTCTTTAGTAGGCCTTACTCTTTAGTTAGGCCTATACTCGTTAGTAGGCCTGTATCTCTTTAGTAGGGCCTGTAATTCTTTAGTAGGCCTGTACTCTTTAGTAGGCCTGTGTATTCTTAGTAGGCCTGTACTCTTTAGTAGGCTATACTCTTTAGTAGGCCTATACCTCTTTAGTAGGCCTATTACTCTTTAGTAGCCTGTACTCTTTAGTAGGCCTATACTCTTTAGTAGGCCTATACTCTATTATGTAGGCCTGTACTCTTAGTAGGCCTGTACTCTTTAGTAGGACCTGTCACTCGTTTAGTAGGACCTGATACTCTTTAGTAGGCCCCTGTACTCGTTATAGACCTGATCTAGTCGGCTGTACTCTTTAGTAGGCCTATACTCTTTAGTAGGCCTATACTCTTTAGTAGGCCTGTACTCTTTAGTAGGCCTATACTCTTTAGTAGGCCTGTACTCTTTAGTAGGCCTGTACTCTTTAGTAGGCCTATACTCTTTAGTAGGCCTATACTCTTTAGTAGGCCTATACTCTTTAGTAGACCTATAGAAAAAAGCAGTGAAAGCTGTTAAATCTTTTGAAGTAATATAAACTCTTCATCCCTGGTCTCTCTGATAGGACATTGGTGGTTTGAGTCAGTGTGGAGTGATTTTTCTCCCTGACTGGTGGATCATTTCACCAAGTCAAATTACTGTACATTCAAATGTATTTGGTGAATAAAGGTGATTCTGATTCTGGAATGTGAGAAGCCAACACTGGTCATGCTTTAGCCTGCATGATAATTCACTGTATTGTGCTGGAGAGGGGTTGCTAAGCAGCCGCATGGGGGRAGGGGTGGGGGCARCTTCAGTGAGTGGGATTCAAACAGAAGGGATTGAAAACTGTGTGTCACTGCTGTTGCTGATTCTTTCAGCAAGCTTTTTTTTTWACTTTTAATGTGAGATTTTCATTTCCCCTCTAGAAAACGGCTGTTGTGTGTTGTTGTGGCTTCGGCTTGGGCAACATGTGGGTAAGTGTAGGCTATTTTGTTGTGTTGTGGATATTCAACCCATTTCATAATGTATTTGACCTTTTTTGGAAACAAACATATCCAAATGGATGAAACATTTCAGAGTGAGTTGGACTGCTGACTAACGACAACAACAGATGCCATTAATCCTCCGTAGAGAGTCCTTAGTTCCTTTTTTAAACCAAGCTGTTCCTGTACAAACAAACACACTGCTATACTTTAATGTTTATAATAATCTTTCTTTCTCTCTCTCTCTCTCTCTCCCTCCCTCCCTCCCTCCCTCATTTCCTGTTAGTGCGACACTACCAGTTTCTGATTTTTAGGAGGGGTTGAACTTCATCCTAGTTCAGCATGAATAATCTAAGACAATATGAGTCTCCAGCTGAGAGTGATGTAAGACATTCTAGAAGCTCCATCAACCTTGTCATTTGCAATATTTGAGAGGTCTCGTAGTTGAAATCTGTGGTTAAATCGAACTGACTGGAAAAGCCAACAATGCCCTCCACACAAAGAAGTGGTAAGAAATGTGGTAAAAACAATGTACAAAACATTTCATCCTTAAACTAACAAATATGTCAAACATATTTGAATAAGTACATAAACGTAAACATATTGCTTTGGTGGATTCACTTCAATTCCAGACCCTGTATATCTAAGACAAATTACATCTAAGGTTATTGACAGTATCTCTACTATCTCATCTAATCTCTTATCTCCTCTTAGCTCCTCTCTAAATTGAAAGCTGAGTCTTGGTGGTGAGTTGGTAAGGCAGTGTAGCAGCTGAGTCTTGGTGGTGTGTTGGTAGGCAGTGTAGCAGCTGAGTCTTGGTGGTGAGTTGGTAGGCAGTGTAGCAGCCTGCCAGCAGAGTCTTGGTGGTGTGTTGGTAAGGCAGTGTAGCTGCTGAGTCTTGGTGGTGTGTTGGTAGGCAGTGTAGCAGCTGAGTCTTGGTGGTGACTCACCACCAAGACTCAGCTGCTACACTGGCTACCAACACACCACCAAGACTCAGCTGCACACTGCCTACCAACACCACACCAAGACTCAGCTGCTACACTGCCTACAACTCACCACCAAGACTCAGCTGCTACACTGCCTACCAACACACCACCAAGAATCCAGCTGCCTACACTTGCCTACCAACACACCACCAAGACTCAGCTGCTACACTGCCTACCAACAACACCAAAGACTAGCAGCTACAGCCTTACCAACACACCACAAGACTCTGCTGGCAGGCTGCTACACTGCCTACCAACTCACCACCAAGACTCAGCTGCTACATCTGCCATACCAACACACACCAAGACTCAGCTGCTACACTGCCTACAACACACCACCAAGACTCAGCTGCTACACTGCCTACCAACTCACCACCAAGACTCAGCTGCTACACATGCCTTACCAACTCACCACCAAGACTCAGCTGGCCAGGCTGCTACACTGCCTACCAACTCACCACCAATACTCAGCTGCCAGGTGCTACACTGCCTACCAACACACCACCAAGACTCAGCTGCTACATGCCTACCAACACACCCACCAAGACTCAGCTGCCAGGCCGCTACACTGCCTACCAACTCACACCAAGACTCAGCTGCTACACTGCCTACCAACTCACCACCAGACTCAGCTGCCAGGCGCTACACTGCCTACCAAACACCACCAAGACTCAGCTGCTACACTGCCTACCAACTCACCACCAAGACTCAGCTGCTAACACTGCCTACCAACACACCCAACCAAGCTCAGCTGCTACACTGCCTACCACACACCACAAGACTCAGTGCCGCTACACTGCCTACCAACTCACCACCAAGAACTCAGCCTGCTACACTGCCTACCAACA
>NW_019942807.1:227957-238666 GCF_002910315.2 Salvelinus sp. IW2-2015 | reverse complement strand
GCAATGTGGGAAGAGATAATTAGGTCAGTGCAATGCTGTGCTGTGTGGATAGAGATAATTTAGTTCAGTGTATTGCTTACTGTGTGGATAGAAGATAATTTAGTCAGTGTAATGCTGTGCTTGTGGATAGAGATAATTTAGGTCAGTGTAATGCACTGTGCTGTGTGGATAGAGATAATTATCAGTTTTAATGCTGTACTGTGTGGATAGAAGATAATTTTAGTTCAGTGTAATGCTGTGTTGTGGATAGAGATAATTTAGGTCAGTTAATGCTGTCTGTGTGGATAGAGATTAATTTAGTTCAGTGTAATGCTGTCATGTGTGGATAGAGATAATTTAGGTCAGTGTAATGCTGTGCCTGTGTGGATAGAGATAATTCTAGGTCAGTGTAATGCTGTTACTGTGTGAATAGAGATAATTTAGGTTCAGTGTAAGCTGTACTGTGTGAAAGAGATAATTAGTTTCAGGGGTAATTACCTCTCCTCTCCTCTGCTTAGAATCCGCTGTGTGTGGATTAAACACCCTAGCAACGCCACATTTTACTTGACTTCACTCCTCTCAGGTCGCTCCATTCTCTTTCGCCTCATCCTCCTCTATGGTAAAGGACTGGATGGGTGACTCGGTTGATGTGAGTGGAGGGGGCAGGGAAGACAGCCTCGATAGCAAGTTTCCACTCAGTACTCGTTAGATTATGAAGGTCAGTGTACATGCTGTTTGCTGTGTGCGTCGCAGTATGTTACAGTAGTAAAATGTTTTGAGTCCGTGTAATGCTGTGACTGTGTGATAGAGATTACTAACAAATTTACTAGCCACGAGAAGTGTTGTTGGACTCAGATGCCTTTTTTGCCCTTGTCGGGGCGCGCGGTTAACATCAGATGGGGCCACAGGGGTCTGCTGACCCCTGTCCGGTTTCGCAGCCTTCCGGTATGTATGCTGCAGTATGATGTGGGCGGGGCTACAGCATTACACTGACCTAAATTATCTCTATCCACACAGTACAGCATTACACTGACCTAAATTATCTCTTCTCTTGCACGCTACTCATCCACTCATTTCATCACGAGAGAGAGAGAGATATTTATGTGAATCTGCATATATTGAGAAATTAAATGGATATTTTTTTTCCTTTGCAGTTTAGAATTAGATTAGTAAACTACATGTAATTTAATATCCTTCCTCTTTGGTGATGAGGCTTCATTGGTTCACATTGCTCCCCAGGAAGCCAATGTGAAATATCTGCTATCATTCTTCCCTGTTTGGAAGTGAGAGATTCCATGTTTTTTAATGACTGTGTGGGTTTTTGTTTTCACCCAGGTAATGTTTACACCAATTATAAATACTTGCTTTCCCAAAAAGCCTACGATGGAATCAAATTAGGCTATGGCTTCAATTATTCAACTGTCACAGTGTTCCACTGCTAATGGGTCCCATATTATTAGATCTTGTACAACAATGATGCATTGTGTCAGGCACAATGACTGCTTGAGATGAATGAATGAATGAATAGCTTGTGACCATGGGTAGCTGTGTGCTGAGATTATTTGTCAAAGAGCAGTGTAGGCAACAGTCATAGAATTTCTAAACCCAGATGCGCAACATCACGAGACTTCCGGGAATGCTTGCAAAATAAACCAAGCAGACCAGGCTGGAGTTTTGGAAGTCAATGAGAGAAGTGAAAAATGTATTCCTTAGGTTTAAAATCTTCTCCAAATCTAAAAGGTGCCACCTACACTGAACAAAAATATAAATGCAACCTATAAATAGTTTTCATGGGGAAGGGGGGGGGTGTGTTCGTAAATTCACTCTGGAGTGACAGAGTGCACTCTGGGCATTCTTAAATTGATTGTTGTCAGATTGTCCATTCGTAAATTCAGAGCGTTTCTCTCAGAGCATTCATGTCACGTTCCTGACCTATTTCTGTTAGTTTGTTGTATGTGTTAGTTGGTCAGGACGTGAGTTTGGGTGGGCATTCTATGTTGTCTGTTTCTATGTTGGTTTAAGGGTTGCCTGGTATGGCTCTCAATTAGAGGCAGGTGTTTGGCGTTCCTCTAATTGAGAGTCATATTTAGGTAGGTTGTTTCACAGTGTTCGTTGTGGGTGGTTGTCTCCTGTGTCTGTGTATATGTTTGCACCATACGGGACTGTTTGCGGTTTGTTCATTTTATGTAGTCTGTTCCTGTTCGTTTCGTTCTTCACGTTATATGTAAGTTCGTCGTTCAGGTCTGTCTGCATCGTTTGTTGTTTTATTAGTTATTCAAGTATAGTTCGTCTGTTTTGTTTGTTTAATAAATCATGTCATTTCAATACGCTGCGCCTTGGTTTAATCCCTGCTCCTCCTCTTCGGATGAAGAGGAGGAGGAAAACCGTTACAATTCAGAGGTACACTGGACGCTCTGGCCGAGGAGTAGGATTGATCCGAGCGCTCTGACCTCACAACGGCAGTCCAGCACCCACACTAACTTGGTAAAATTGTCTAGCTTGCTAGCTACTTCCAGACACAAATGAGATAACACCTCACTCTGAACATTTTGCTCGCCCTAGCCGAGCTGGTTAGGCTGTTTTCATGTTATCCAGAGCGTTGGTGACTGTGCTGCTGTTGTAACTGTGCTGCTGGCAACAATTGAATTATGTTTTTTTGCCGACGTTTACTGACACCGGTGAAATTCAACTGGGTATTGTATTTGTAAAATACATCAGTTACTCTGCGCTCTGGCGCACCCCGACGAGAGGGCTCTGAAATCGGAGTCAATAGCCAGAGTGAATTTTCGAACGCACCCTTTATATCGCAGGAGTGCATTTGTTTTGTAGTAAGGGTAGGTAACAAAACATCTGCCATGCTGATCCTCAACACAGGGGCCCCTCAGGGGTGCGTGCTCAGCCCCCTCCTGTACTCCCTGTTCAGTCATGACTGCACGGCCAGGCACGATTCCAACACCATCATTAAATTTGCCGATGACACAACAGTGTTAGGCCTGATCACCGACAACAACGAGACAGCCTATAAGGAGGAGGTCAGAGACCTGGCCGTGTGGTGCCAGGACAACAACCTCTCCCTCAACGTGATCAAGACAAAGGAGATGATTGTGGACTGCAGGAAAAAGAGGACCGAGCACGCCCCCATTCTCATCGACGAGGCTGCTGTGGAGCAGGTTGAGAGCTTCAAGTTCCTTGGTGTCCACATCACCAACAAACTAGCATGGTCCAAGCACACCATGACAGTCGTGAAGAGGGCACGACAAAACCTATTCCCCCTCAGGAGACTGAAAAGATTCGGCATGGGTCCTCAGATCCTCAAAAGGTTCTACAGCTGCACCATCGAGAGCATCCTGACTGGTTGCATCACTGCCTGGTATGGCAACTGCTCAGCCTCCGACTGCAAGGCACTACAGAGGGTAGTGCGAACGGCTTAGTACATCACTGGGGCCAAGCTTCCTCTATACCAGGCCTCTATACCAGGCGGTGTCAGGGGAAGGCCCTAAAATTTGTCATAGACTCCAGCCACCCTAGTCATAGACTGTTCTCTCTGCTACCACGCGGTACCGGAGCGCCAAGTCTAGGTCCAAGAGGCTTCTAAACAGCTTCTACCCCCAAGCCATAAGACTCCTGAACATCTAGTCAAATGGCTACCCAGACTATTTGCATTGCCCCCCTCCCCTCTCCACACCACTGCCACTCTCTGTTGTCATCTATGCATAGTCACTTTAACTCTACCTACATGTACATACTACCTCAATTAACCAGTGCCCCCGCACATTGACTCTGTACCGGCACCCCCCTGTATATATTGTTATTTTACTGCTGCTCTTTAATTACTTGTTACTTTTATCTCTTATTCTTAAACATATTTTTTGAAAATGCATTGTTGGTTCGAGCCTGTAAGTAAGCATTTCACTGTAAGGTCTACAGTAGACCGTCTACTACACCTGTTGTATTCGGTGCATGTGACTAATAAAATTTGATTTGAATTTGACAGCACGCGCATGCGCAGTTTGACACGAAACAACAGTTGGACCCGATGACGTGTGTCTGGGAATGCGCTTAGATAGCCAACGTCGCCATGACATCGCCTACGAGCGTGATTTGGGATTTCTATTGGAGAAGCATGTTCTGCCTATCTCCATTCTGTACTGTCTTTGCTACAGTATTCAATCAATTCCATTCGTTATGAACAGTACCAACGTCAGCCACTAGAGGGGGGTGTTCGGTTAGGAAATGGAGCATTAAATCAAATCAAATTTTATTTGTCACATACACATGATTAGCAGATGTTATTACGGGGGTAGCGAAATGCTTGTTACATTACAGAACTGTGGAATGGAGCTAAAATATATTTTCTCTTGTAGGTTGGCACTGGACTGTGAAGGTGTCGTTACTGGAGCTGCAATGACAACAATGTAGATGCATATTTGAGATGCAAATGAATAATGAAAATGTAATGATAGAGTACAGATCTGTCTGTGTGTCTAAATGAGGACTAATTGTTGATTTGAGTACAGATCTGTCTGTGTGTCTAAATGAGGACTAATTGTTGATTTGAGTATTCAGCCAGGACTCAGGAACAACTGTCAACAACACTGAATCATAATCAGGGCTGAATGACTCCTTAAATAACTCTCATCAAAGTCACATTGCCTGTAATGAAGCATCAACATCAGGGACAAACCATTGGGAACAAACAGCTAGACCTCGTCCAATGCAACAACAAAAAGCTGGCATCCAGCAGAACATGTAGGCTATTGTATGTGACTGTAGGAAAAACAAATACGAGTTTAGACCTACAGTGATATCATTTGTAGCTGTTATTTATTCAAAATATTTTGCTGTTAACTTTTATTTCATCAAGAGTTGCAGGTAGATTTCAATGGCTAACCCATTTGTACAAGTCCTGTTGGATATGTGGGTTTTAACCCAGAAGATCGATTGCTTTCAGATACAAAATGTGTATGTTTCACAGCCTACAGCCAGGCCAATGTACTACTCCTCCAGCTCTACTCATAGTGCTGCGTCTTGTGGACTGGTGACGTGTGCATGTTTCGGCAGGTGAGAACAAGGTAAATGGCGAGGCATGTAAAATCACTCCAAACAAAAATACATATGCTTGTACCACTAATGGTAGTTACATTCAAATGGGGCGGGATGGGACAAGCCTGTACATTCAAAGGGGGCGGGATGAAACAAGCCGGTACATTCAAATGGGGCGGGATGAGACAAGCTGGTACATTCAAATGGGGCGGGATGGGACAAGCCGGTACATTCAAAGGGGGCGGGATGAGACAAGCAGGTACATTCCAAATGGGGCGGGATGGGAACAAGCTGGTACATTCAAAGGGGCGGGATGGGACAAGCCGGTACATTCAAATGGGGTGGGATGAGACAAGCCGGTACTCCAATGGGGCGGGATGGGACAAGCCGGTACATTCAAATGGGGCGGGATGGGACAAGCCGGTACATTCAAATGGGGCGGGATGAGACAAACTGGTACATTCAAATGGGGCGGGATGGGACAAACTGGTACATTCAAATGTGGCGGGATGGGACAAGCTGGTACATTCAAATGGGGCGGGATGGGACAAACTGGTACATTCAAATGTGATGCATAGCTACATATTCTGATTGATACATAGGTCTAGTGTGTAAACATATCTTCTTACCTCGTCATATTATGTCTTAAATGTATTTTCCAAACCAAGGTAAATGCAGTGGCCATGTTTTAACCAGGACTTATAGATCCCAATTCTTGGAACAGACAAAAACATMTATTTTCACATAATTCTTGAAAATGACCAGTTTTGTCCTGTGTGTTAATCTTATCTGGTTGAAGATACCTCATCAAGTTTCGTACATAGCCTACGATTCGATATACTATACCGAACAAAAACTATAAACGCAACATGTTAAGTGTTGGTTTCATGAGCTGAAATAAAAGATACCAGAAATGTTCCATATGCACAAAAAGCTTATTTCTCTCAGATTTTGTGCACAAATTTGTTTACATCTCTGTTAGTGAGTATTTCTCCTTTGCCAAGATAATCCATCCACCTGACAGGTGTGGCATATCAAGAAGCTGATTAAACAGCATGATCATTACACAGGTGCACCTTGTCCTGGGGCCAATAAAAAGACACCAAAATGTGCGGTTTTGTCACACAACACAATGCCACACATGTCTCATGTTTTGTGGGGGCGTGCAATTGGCATGCTGACTGCAGGAATGTCCACCAGAGCTGTTGCCAGAGAATTGAATGTTAATTTCTCTACCATAATCTGCCTCCAATGTCATTTTAGAGAATGGGGCAGTATGTCCATCTGCCTCACAACAGCAGACATGGTGTCGTGTGGGCGAGCGGTTTGCTGATGTCAACGTTGTGAACAGAGTGCGTCATGGTGGTGTTGGGGTTCTAGGATGGGTAGACATAAGCTACAGCCAACGAACAGACTTGCATTTTATCAATGGCAATTTGAATGCACAGAAATACAGTGACGAGATCCTGAGGCCCATTGTGAGGCCATTTTTKAAAGGTATCTGTGACCAACAGATGCATATCTGTATTCCCAGTCATGTGAAATCCATAGATTAGGGCCTAATTTATTTATTTAAATTGACTGATTTCCTCATATGAACTGTAACTCAGTAAAATCTTTGAAATTGCTGGGATGTTGCGTTTATATTTTTGTTCAGTATATTTAGCTACTGTACATCCAGGCTACTATTGGGGGAAAGATGGCGGAAGTGGATGCTGAGTTCGAATCAAGCACCGCGTCGAGCAAAGTTGCGGAAGACAAATGTTCTGAATGGACAACAGTAGTATCAAACTGGAACAAAAAGGAAAATGTTTAAAACGAGGGAGTAGAGGATACATGTATGAATGATAATGAATCGCTTCTTGTTGGGATGTGTATCTTGAGTATGGATGCATATGTGGGAGATGCATTTGAGGTGTCGAAAATGGTGAAGTATGCACTGGGACAAGCGGAGTCTTTCAGAGTGACCAGGAGTGTGAACAGGAACATTGTGGATCTAAATGTTTTTCCTCATAATCCTGGACTATCGGACCACCATTTTATTATGTTTGCAATCGCAACAAATAATCTGATCAAACCAAGGATCATCTAAAGCCGTGCTATAAATTCTCGGACAACACAAAGATTCCTAGATGCCCTTCCAGACTCTTTCCACCTACCCAAGGACGTCGGAGTCCTAAAATTGGTCAACCACCTAACTGATGATCTAAATTTAACCTAAATGTAATACCCTAGGTGCAGTCGCACCCCTAAAAACAAAAATAAATTGTCATAAGAAACTAGATCCCTGGTGTACAGAAAATACCCGAGCCCTGAAGCAAGCTTCCAGAAAATTGGAACAGAAACTGGAAGTCCAAACTGGAAGTCTTCCGACTAGCTTGGAAAGATAGTACTGTGCAATATCGAAGTGACCTCACTGCTGCTCGATCATCCTATTTTTCCAACCTAATTGAGGAGAATAAGAACAATCCAAAATGTATTTCTGATACTGTTGCAAAGCCAACTAAAAAGCAGCATTCTCCAAGAGAGGATGGTTTCACTTCAGCAGTGATGAATTCATGAACTTCTTTGACGAAAAGATCATGATCATTAGAAAGCAAATTACGGACTCCTCTTTGAATCTGCGTATTTCTCCAAACGCTCAGTTGTCCTGAGTCTGCACAGAACTGCCAGGACCTAGGATCAATGGAGACAATCAAGGTTTTTAATCCTGTATCTCTTGACACATTGATGAAAATAGTCATGGCCTCTAAATCTTCAAGCTGCATACTGGACTCTATTCCAACTAAACTACCGAAAGAGCTACTTCCTGTGCTCGGCCCTCCTATGATGAACATAATAAATGGCTCCCTATCCTCCTGCTGTGTACCAAGCTCACTAAAAGTGGSAGTAATAAAGCCTCTCTTGAAAAATAAAAATAATTTAAAGTACTACTTACGTAGTTTTTGGGGTATCTTTACTTTACTATCTATATTTTTGATTACTTTTACTTTATTCCAAAATAAAACTATGTACTTTCTCCTCGATACATTTTACCTGACACCCAAAGCTACTCATTACATGTTGAATGCTTAGCAGGACAGAAAATGGTCCAATTCGCACACTTATCAAGAGAACATCCCTGGTCATCCCTACTGCCTCTGATCTGGTGGACTCACTAAACACAAGTGTTGGAGTGTGACCCTGGCTATCCGTAAAACAAAAAAAATATTTGTGCCATCTGGTTTGCTTAATATAAGGAATTTTAAATCATTCATACATTCACTTTTGATACTTAACTACACTACCGGTCAAAAGTTTTAGAACACCTACTCATTCAACGTTTTTTATTTATTTGTGCCACATGTCTGACTCTACGCCGAGTGCCCCAACTCTCAGCCGGAATCGGCCCAGATCCACTGTGCTAGCTGGGTGGTGTCCTGTGTGAATTTAAGTATGCTCCCTCTAATTCTCTCTCTGTCCCTACCCGCCTGGAGGACCATGACTCGTCTCCTGGCTGTCCCCAGTCCACCTGGTCATGCTGCTGCTCCAGTTTCAACTGTTCTGCCTGCGGCTATGGAACCCTGACTTTTTCACCGAACGTGCTACCTTGTTCCGGACCTGCTGTTTTCGACTCTCTCTCTCAACCGCACCTGCTGTCTCGACCTCTGAATGCTCGGCTATGAAAAGCCAACTGACATATATTCCTGAGGTACTGACCTGTTTCACCCTCTACAACCACTGTGATTATTATTTGACCTTGTTGGTCATCTATGAAAATTTGAACAGCTTGGAGAACAATGTCCTCTTRTAATCTCCACCCGGCACAGCCAGAAGAGGACTAGCCACCCCTCCGAGCCTGGTTCCTCTCTAGATTTCTTCCTAGGTTCCTGCCTTTCTAGTGAGTTTTTCCTAGTCACCATGCTTCTACATCTGCATTACTTGCTGTTTCGGGTTTTAGGCTGGRTTTCTGTACAGCACTTTGTGACATCGGCTGATGTAAAAAGAGCTTTATAAATACATTTGATTTGAGTGGTCTTATTTTGATTCATTGTATTTCTGACGAACAGAGGAAAATTGCAGCGGGCCTCAAAAGAAGCCGGACTACAGAAGTTTTGTGTTTTGAACTTTGTAGTAGAACACCCGTCAAAGGAGTCATCTCAGGCGTGACGACGGATGTTCAGGTTGAATACCTGAAGAGAATTCCTGGTGTGGTTGGAGCCCGGCGTCTAACCCGCTGGGTGAATGGAGAGAAAGAAGAAAGTCTGTCGGTCCTGTTGTTTTTTGATAAAGAGCAAATACCTACGCATGTGAGGCTTGGTTATGTAAGATACACTACAAGAGCTTTCATCCCCAAACCACTGCAGTGTAAGAATTTTAAAGGATTTGGCCGTGTTTCAAGTGTGTGCAGACGGACAGAGAATACTGAAGAATGCTGTGTAGAAGGACGACGGCGTCGCAATTNTAAGAATTTTAAAGGATTTGGCCGTGTTTCAAGTGTGTGCAGACGGACAGAGAATACTGAAGAATGCTGTGTAGAAGGACGACGGCGTCGCAATTCAAATCAAATCAAAATGTATTGATCACACGTGATTAACAGATGTTATTGCGGGTGTAGCGAAATGCTTGTGCTTCTCGCTCCGACAGTGCAGTAATATCTAACAAGTAATATCTAACAAATTAACATATACCCAATACACACACAAATCTAAGTAGTAATTAAGACTATATACATATGGACGAGCGATGTCAGAGCAGCACAGACTAATAGTATAGTAGAATAGAATAGAAAACAGTGTATACATATGAGATGAGTAATGCCAGATATGTAAACATTATTAAGTGAATGAGATACCGTATATAACTGGTAAATATACTATTCTTACGGTATCTCATTCACTTAATAATGTTTACATATCTGGCATACTTCTTCTCATCATGTATATACTGTTTTCTATACTATTCTACGGTATCTCATTCACTTAATAATGTTTACATAATCTGGCAATTACTTCATCTCATATGTATACACTGTTTTCTATCTATTCTACTTATCACTATTAGTCCCTGTGCTGCTCTGACATCGCTCGGTCCATAGTATATAGTCTTAATTACTTACTTAGATTTGTGTGTATTGGGTATATTGTAATTTGTTAGATATTACTTTAGATATTACGCACCTGTCGGAGCGAGAGGCACCAAGCATTTCGGCTACACCCGCAATAAACATCTGTTAATCACGTGTGATCAATAAAATATTGATTTTGATTTTAAATTGCGAACGCCGTCGTCCTTCTACACCAGCATTCTTCAGTATTCTCTGTCCGTCTGCACACACTTGAAACACGGCCAAATCCTTTAAAAATTCTTACCTGCAGTGGTTTGGGATGAAGCTCTTTGTAGTGTATCTACATAAACCAAGCCTCACATGCGATAGTATTTGCTTCTTTATCAAAAAACAACAGGACCGACAGACTTTCTCTTTCCTCCATTTCACCCAGCGGGTTAGACGCCGGGCTCCAACCACACCAGGAATTCTCTTCAGGTATTCAACCTGAACGATTCCGTCGTCACGCCTTGAGATGACTCCTTTTTGACGGGTGTCTACTACAAAGTTCAAAACACAAAACTTCTGTAGTCCGGGCTTCTTTTGAGGCCCGCTGCATTTCCCTGTTCGTCAGAAATACAATGAATCAAAATAAGGGACC
>NW_019942807.1:216832-227932 GCF_002910315.2 Salvelinus sp. IW2-2015 | reverse complement strand
TATATACATATGAGATGAGTAATGCCAGATATGGTTGGGATCTTGATCCTGAGTTCCTGGAGTGCCCTGTAAGAGTGAAGGAGATTGAGGTGGCAAAAGTTAGAGCGGTCAATCGAATCTCCTTTGCAGAGGCAATTAAAATAATTGAGAAAACAAGTGATGCTAAAAAAAAAAAAGATAAGGTAGTGGACGCACCACAGCCTGTAGTAAATGTTTTCTGCCAGTCGAAAGATACCCTGTGTGTTAAAAAGTGGATTTTGTGGCGTTCATTGCCAGTTAGAAATTGTAAAAAAAAAAGTCTCAAAGAAGTCTAAGAAACTGGACGTTATTGTGGCTGCAGCAGAATTTGTTTGGGGGTGGGGCTTAAGGGCTGCATTCCAAACACTTAAATACACAGCCTATCCCTTCAGCCCTCAAATGAAGTGGACACTTCTGATGCTTCCAATAACAAGTCAAGTAACTGTATTTTATTTAGAGACATTGAGAGGAAAATAAGTAAAATTATGTCTAAATTTCCATTGGCCAAAGTAATATAGGGTGGAGATTTTAATACAGTATTACATGATCATCTAGATAGATGGCCTCCTAAGGATAGCAATTATGTTTGTGAAATAAGGAATATATGTCTAAGGTTAGGTGTTCTAGATATTTGGAGACATAAGAACCCAGATAAGATTATGTTTACATGGAGTACCAAAGATTTATCTATACAATCCCATATTGATTTCTGGCTGATATCTGAAGATATGGCTGACAAGGTTGATACAGTCTCGATTGAACCATCGATTTTAACAGAACACAAAGGGATCTCAATAAAGATAAATATGCATGGTTTGTCAACAAAAGAAAGTTAGTAAAGGTTACTGGAAAATGAACAAGACTTTATTAGAGAATGAAGTATTTAAGAAGGAAGTAGCAGGAATTATTGATAAATACTGGAATTGTGCCTGTGTTATGAATACGTATGGAAGTTACTGGGAGCTAATGAAATTTGATATAAGGCTTTTGGCTATTTCAGTGGGGAAAGAAATTGCTCGTGCCAAGAGAGAGAAAGAATATGACATCACAAAGGGAATAATGGATTATACAAAAAAAAAACTGAACTAATTAATCAGGAATTACTGGAGCTATCATCATTGCAAATACAGTTAGACTGTATCTACGAGGAAAAGGCCCGAGGAGCTTTTGTAAGATCAAGATGAAAATGGATGGAAAAGGGAGAGAAAAATACAAAATATTTCTTTAATTTAGAAAAAAGTGCAGGCGAAAAGACTTTCATATGTAAATTAATGATTAATAATACTCCCAATGAAAATCCAAAAGAAATCTCTCAGCATGTTGCCGAGTTTTATCAGAATCTGTATACATCAGCCCAGTCAACTTCCTGTATACATCAGCCCAGCCAACTTCTTGTATACATCAGCCCAGTCAACTTCCAATATGGATCTTTTCTTAGACAATGTAGCAAACATTGCTAAGAAGATAGATAATGATTTCAGGGATTTTGTGATGAGTTATCTGAAATTGAGATAAAAGCCGATATTAAAAGTCTTAAGGACAATATGTCCCCTCGAAATKATGGTTTAATAACGAGTTYTTTAAAGCATTCAATGATAAATTGATTCCTTTCATTCTTGCTATGTTTCAAGAATCAATAGAAAAAGGGGAGTTACCAGCTTCCTCAAAGCAAGGTGTAATTACTTTGATTCCCAAACCTAATAAGGATWCTCTATATAGACAACTGGAGACCCATAAGCCTGTTGAATAATGATGGGAAATGATTTGCCCTTGTATTTGCTAAGAGGTTGAAACAAGGCTTGCATCGTATATATTGATGAAGAACAATCTGGTTTTATGCATGGTCGACACATTAGTAATAACATAGATTGATAGATAGATATGATTGACTAAATGACTCAATCCTTGATGATAGTTTTCTTATGTTTGTTGATTTGTCTTGAGGTTTTAGATTTCAATACTCTAAATAATACTTTTAAAATAAATTGGATTCTGAAGTATGTTAAAAAACCAGAACAGTATTTGGAATGTCTTCCCTAGGTATTTATTTGACTCTGTTGGTGGTTTATAATTTTTCTTGGGATGTAATTTTGATTATTGATAAAATCCCAGGAAAGTTGGCCAAATCCCATAAGCAGGCAATTTTAGCTTGGATGTTAGCGTATAAACACAATTTCTCCCCTCACAGATACTTTTTATGGAACAACAAAGATATACGATTTAAAAATAAGTCTCTTTTTTTCCCGTAACTGGTTTGAGAATAAAATTATTTTGGTTGGTCAGTTACTGAATGAGGATGGATATCTACTCTCATATGGGGAATTTCTTGATAAATGTAAAATAACAATAACCCTGAAAGAATATGCAATTGTTTTTGATGCGATTCCAAGGGGGGTTGTATCTATTTTAAATTAATCTGTGGTTGATGTAAGTAAAATAGATTTACATGAAAATATATTCATTGGCAATATTAACATCAAAGATAAATGTAGTAATAAACAGATTAGGAATATTGTTTGTGATACTACAATTCCCTCAGCAAGATTCTTTTGGTCAAATATCTATGGTGATATACAAATGGGGGAAAGCATGGAAAATTGCTAACAGATATTGTATCAGTAACAAAGTAAAGGAAGTTTCATTTAAAATGTTACATAGAATTTATCCTGTGAGACATGTTTTGGAAAGATTCAAACTGAATATTGAATATAACTGTGATTTCTGTGGAATGGAGAAGGAGACCATTTTCCATTMGTTTTTTGTCTGTATTTATAGTATAATGTTTTGGATTGACATACAACATTTTGTTACAAAAAAATAGGACCGGTTGTACTATTTAATGGTTTTGATATAATGATTTATTTCAGAAATTCTGACATAAAGATGTAGTATATTTAATTCAACTGCTAATAATACTAGGTAAATGTCATATTCGCAAATGATCTAATTCAAAACTTTATAAATGAGTTTAAGCAATACGGCACCACCTTAACTAAAATGAAAAACAAAAAGGCAATTAAAACTTGTATTATTAATGAATATGATTTGTTTGTTTTGGAATCCTGGCAATGTAAATAGTTTGTTTGTATGCTTGTTTGCATGTGACTATTCATCTTTTGTTTGTTGATATTTGTTAATAAAAATATATAAACAAGTAAAAATAAAAAAAACTTTTATAAAGAAGGGGGGAGAGAGGACGGRATGATTTTTAAATGGACCGCCCTTGCCCGGAAATTCGTCACTTGTTCATCCCGCGATGATTTGTGTTTTCAGCCACTGGGTGCTTTATATGACTACTTATATTAACTATAATTATTAATATACGCATACTGTATGATAGCCAATTAATTAGCTAACTAACTAGCCTAGCTACTTCGGAARAAGGAAAATGTTTTATTTCTACAATTTCCAAAAGCTAACCAAATAAAAACATAATTACTTTTATGAGCCGTGTTTGTGCATTAGTAGCACAATTTCGAACTTATTTACATTCGTTTTTACTTACACTTGTATGTTGACTCCATATTGAAGTTGAGGTTTTAAGTTTTGGCGGACTTTTCTTAGCGGATGTACAATCATCTCGAATTGAATTATGGGGCGTTTCAGGCTCCGAAGTGAACATATAATTAATTGTACACTCGCAAAATCCATTAAAAACGAGGGCTGATGGGCTTACGTTGCCAAGTTCCTTTAGTTGGCTTATCATTTGGACCGACTACAAATATGGCCGTGGATGTTCCCCCAAGGGCATAAGGCTGAGGGTTTAGGGCCGAGGGCTGTCTACTTTGAGTTTGAAATGCAGCCAATGACTTTACATCTGAATACTTGCAAGGGGTACTGGCGCCGGAAAACCCGCCCTCCCAGGCTCCCCTTGAACCTGTTTTAGGGATCAGATCAGTCTGTTTTTTTTTTTTTTACAGAAAAGTTGTTTCGTTTATGTATTTATTTTTTGGTCGTTTTTGAGAATCCATTTTCCACCCCGCACAGTAGGTGGCGGGATGCACATTCAAATGTGTGATCGCCAATACACCATAGAAGAAGAAGGCTACTGTTGGCCAATGATGACCTATGGCTATGCATAGCTACTGTATGTTGGCCAATGATGACATATGGCTATGCATAGCTACTGTATGTTGGCCAATGATGACCTATGGCTATGCATAGCTACTGTAAGTGATACACAAGTTGCAGTACCTCGTCTTCGCCAACAGGTTGCACTGCGTGTTGTAAACAGTGAGATCTCCATTTTGTGTGTTTTTCCTAGAGGTTAGCGCTTACTTTCCTTTTGGCTGTGAACGACACTGCTAATTCCGTGATTTTCGGATGCAATTTTATACCTAACACATTGGATTGGAGGATCCGATTGACTTGCTTATTCGTGTCCTGCTACGATTCGCAAGGAGAACGCAATCAGATGTTTTCGTGTTTCTAGCCCATTTGCGAGCAAAATAACACCAAAACAAGAACAACAATGTCAGACGATGCATGGAGTCACATCCAGCTACCAAACGCCTGAGGGGTAGGCAAACGCTTTAGATTTAGTGCTGTATTTGATTTTAAAGTAATACAATGTGCCATACATTCATTTGGAATTAATAACTAGAGATGAATTGTTAGCTACTAGCTAGCTCAACATGTCACTTAACGACATTTTGGGGGGCGCATTTACAAGCGCTAACGTTTGCTAACTAACTTAACKTGAGCGAAGTTAACTTACTTGGCTGGCTAGCTAGCTTGCGGTTGCAAAATAGAAGAACATGCGGGTTAATTAGTTAGGTTGCATAAACACTTATTTCAATAAATATGCCATTAAATAATAACGTTTTTTTTGTTGTTTTCAAATAATTAAGTCAAGCAAGGGAATAGTTAGCCACTTAACGTTAGTTAGGTAGTTAACTAGCTAATATCTAATAAAAAAAAATGCACGCCCCAGCAACTTTGGAAAACTCAGTATTTATTTAACTAGGAAAGTCAGTTAAGAACAGATTCTTATTTACAATGACGTCCTACCCAGGGCCAAACCCGGACGACGCTGGGCCAATTGTGCACCACCCAACTGATTCGAACCAGGGATTGCGCTGAGAGACAGTGCCTTAAGACCACTGCGCCACTCGGCAGTCCCATTAAAAGTAGCTATCTATTATTCATTCATCGAGAACATAATAGTTGGGGAAATGTTTTAGATACAGCTACTAGGTATAACTTGCCACGTGTGTAGTATGTTTGGGTCTATACACTCAGGCAGGCTATTTGGTACATGTCCATGCATGTTTATATTAGCCTACATGTGGCAGACACCAATCTAGTGCCTCACCAGGGGTATTCATTATGCCGATTCTGTTGCAAAATGTTTTGCAACCGAAACGGGTTTAATCCAAACGGAAAACATTTTGCAATTAACTATTTTGGACAAATTCAGGTATGTCCCTCCCCGCTTCGTTCTGTTTGCTTCCGTTAGGTACTTAAATTGTAAACGGTTTCCATTTCGAGACATAATGAATACACCCTAGAATCCATTGTTATGACATTATCCTCTCCCTTTCCCCTCTCTCTACCCAGGATAGTAAGATGGGTCAAGGAGGAGTGAAGAAGAGCAGGAGTAACAAAAACAACAGAGTTAGGCGCCGTCTGATAGAAAACCCCTCAGAGGGAACCCTTCTCACCGAAGCTCCCGGCAGTGCCATGTCCGTTGCCTTGGCAACCACCATCGCGCCTTGTTCCTTCCATCCAGCCAACTGATGCAACCAGGTGACGTGCCCAGCGGACTCAGTGACAGACCTCACCTCAGCCTCCGTCACTGCCACCGCTCCGTGGGCCTCTACCTGGAATACCCAGAGCCTCCCACCACAAAGGTACTGCTACTTAATTGTTGCACTGGACTCTACCCACACACTCTAGACTACCCCCCCCCCACACACACACACACACACACACTCTGGACTCTACCCCACACACACACCACACACTCTGGACTCACCCGCCCACACACACAACACTCTGGACTCTACCCCCCCCCCTACACACACACACTCTCTGGACTCAAATCAAATAAGAGCTGGTGCTCTCATGCATGCTTCGGTGTTGCTTGCCTCGAAGCGAGCATAAAAGGCGTGTAGCTCGTCTGGTAGGCTTGCGCGACTGGGCAGCTKGTGGCTGGGTTTCCCTTTTTAGTACGTAATAGTTTGCAAGCCCTGCCATATCCGACGAGCGTCAGTGTAGTAGGATTTAATCTTAGTCCTGTATTGACGCTTTGCTTGTTTGATGGTTTGTCTGAGGGCATAATGGGATTTCTTATAAGCGTCCGATTAGTTATCCCGCTCCTTGAAAGTGTCAGCTCTAGCCTTTAGCTCGGTGCTGTCTTTGTTGTCTTTTATCTATGGCTTCTGGTTGGGATATGTACGTACGGTCACTGTGGGGACGATGTCATCGATGCACTTATTGATGAAGCCGGTGACTGAGGTGGTATACTCCTCAATGCCACTGGGTGAATCCCGGAACATATTCCAGTCTGTGCTAGCAAAACAGTCCTGTAGCATCCGCGTCATCTTACCACTTCCATATTGATCGAGTCACTGGTACTTAAGGCTTTAGTTTTTTGATTTTAAGCAGGAATCAGGAGGGTGAGGGAGAGCTTTGTATGTTATCTCTGTGTGTGGAGTAAAGGTGATCTGGAATAGGTTTTCCTCTTGTTGCACATGTGACATGCTGGTAGGAATGAGGTAAAACAGATTTAAGTTTGCCTGCATTAAAGTCCCCGGCCACAAGGAGCACCGCTTTTGGATGAGCATTTTCTTGTTTGCTCATGGCCTTCTAAAGTTTGAGTGCGGTCTTAGTGCCAGCGTCGGTTTGTGGTGGTAAATAGATGGCTACGAAAAATATAGATAAGCTGTAGACCACACAATCTATCAAGAGTTTATCATGAGATACGCTACCTCAGGCAAGGACTACCTCAAGACTTCTTTAATATTAGACATTGTGCACCAGCTGTTATTGACAAATGGACACAGACCCCCACCCCTCGTATTACCAGACGTAGCTGTTCTGTCCTGCCGGTACACGGAAAACCCAGCCAACTGTATATTATCCGTGTCTTTGTCCAGCCAGGACTCAGTGAAACATAATATATTATAGTTTTTAATGTCCTGTTGGTAGGATAGTCTCGAACGGAGCTCATCCAGTTTATTCTCCGGTGATTGCACGTTGGCCAATAGAACAGATGGTAAAGGTGGGTTACCTACTCTGGACTTTACCCCCCCCCTACTTGCTGGACTCTACTCGCACACACTCTGGACTCTACCCCCACACAATCTTAATTACACTGACTCCCCAACACACCCACACACACACACACACCCATTAACACATAACATGCACATACATGCGTACTGATGCCTCACACACTTTCACACTCACCACATACATTGCTGCTTCTGTATATTATCTATCCTTTTGCCTAGTCACTTTACACCTAACTATATGTACAGTACATAGCTGCCTCCATTTTTTTTACTCCCTGTACATAGCCATGTTATTTTCTACTCTCTGTATATAGTCATGTTATTTTCTACTCTCTGTATATAGCCATGTTATTTTCTACTCTCTGTATTTAGCCATGTTATTTTCTACTCTCTGTATTTAGCCATGTTATTGTTTACTCTTTGTATTTAGCCATGTTATTTTCTACTCTCTGTATATAGCTCAATGTTTATTGTTCTACCTCTCTAGTATTAGCCAGTGTTATTTTTACGTCTCTGTTGTATTTAGCCAGTGTTATTTTCTACTCGTCTGTATATAGCCAGTTATTTTCTACTCTCTGTATATAGCCAGGTTATTTTCTACTCTCTGTATATAGCCATGTTATTTTTCTACTCTCTGTATTAGCCATGTTATTTTTACTCTCTGTATTTAGCCATGTTATTTTTACTCTTGTATTAGCCATGTTATTTCTACTCTCTGTATATAGCGCATGTTATTTTCTATCTCTGTATATAGCCATGTTATTTTCTACTCCTCTGGTATAAAGCCATGTTATTTTCTACTCTCTGTATTATAGCCATGTTATTTTTCTACTCCTTTGTATATAGCCATGTTATTTTCTACTCTCTGTATTTAGCCATGTTATTTTCTACTCTCTGTATTTAGCCATGATATTTTCTACTCTCTGTATTTAGCCATGTTATTTTCTACTCTTTTGTATTTAGCCATGTTATTTTCTACTCTTTTGTATTTAGCCATGTTATTTTCTACTCTCTGTATATAGCCAGGTTATTTTCTACTCTCTGTATATAGCCAGGTTATTTTCTACTCTCTGTATTTAGCCATGTTATTTTTTACTCTCTGTATATAGCCATGTTATTTTTACTCATTATTTTTATTCGTTATTCACTGTGTATTTATTCCTCTTGTCACCATTTCAATATCTTTTTTTTTTATCATCTCTTTAACTCTGCATTGTTGGAAAAGGACCCATAAGTAAGTGTTTCACTTCGTAGAAAACAGCATTTCACTGTTGTGTACGAAGCATGAGACAAATACAATTTGGGAAAGGGTCAATGACATTCCAGTTCAGTAATGCAGGATTTTTTTCTCATAGAGAACTATTATTATTATTAACTATTGAGATGTCAGGTTACTTCCTGAATTTCAGATTTTTCTTCCTCCCCTCCCCCCCCACAACTGATTTGACACCCATTTCCCATCTGATATTAAAAAAGTATTTCTTGTTATCTAATCTTAGGTTAGTACAAAGGACCAGAGAGCCCAGACCCAGCAGACTAACACGTCCCTGGGAATCTGACTCTTCACCCTTGGGGAGACCTACTCCTGCCTGAAAAACAGCATCGCTGACGTCCACCGCTCCACACCCAGCATGGACTCCCTGATCGGGGACTCAGACCCCAACCTGTTCCCCATGTCCATGAAGACGGAGACAGCCTTCTCCCGGGACCAGGACCTTATGGATATGGATCAGGAAGGGTACATTGGAAAAGACCAGAAACTGTTCAGTGACAACACTCTGGATCTCCTCCAGGACTTTGAGTTGACAGGCTCCCCTTCAGACTTTTACGTAGGGGACGAAGCCTTCCTCTCCTCCCTGGCTGATGACGCTCTCCTGGGGGATGAAAGCCAGGATCGTGGCGTCTCCAACTCCACCTCCAAGCCAGCTGCTACTATGACCAATAGTGGTGGTTTTAGCGGTTCCAACACCACCACATTGAATGGTAGCAGTCTACTAGCATGTCAGGATGAATCCAACTCCAGCACCTCTACGACGACCACCGGCACTTTTCCCATGGTGAAGGAAGCTGGCTTCATCCAGCTGTGTACTCCAGGGGTGATCAAACAGGAGAAGACGTCGGCCATGCGTAGCTACTCCTGCCAGATGAGTGGTAGTACCGGCGGCTCCACTTCCTCCTCTCCCTCCGAGCTGTCCAGCGCCAGCCCCAGCCCCATCCCCATCTCCATCTGTGGGGTGAGCACCTCTGGAGGACAGAGCTACCACTTTGGAGGCAACAGCAGCATCAACACCCCCTTGGCTTCCACTACCAGTGGAGCTTCTCAGCAGAAGGACCAGAAGCCCTCTGTGTTCAGCCTGTATCCTCCGCTGGTGACAGTAGGAGAGGCCTGGAACAACATTAGCTATGGGGATGGAGCTTCTGGAATGCAAGGTCTCTCCAGCCCTACCTCCTCTTTCTCCAGCAACTATGCCAGGTAAGGAGAAGAACTGAAGGAATGTTGCTAATAGAAAACAGTTCTGTAGTTGGTCTGGTGGTGGTGGTATGGCAGGTCTGCTGCAGTGAGAGGGTGAGGCTGGTGGTGGTGGTATGGCAGGTCTGCTGCAGTGAGAGGGTGAGGCTGGTGGTGGTGGTATGGCCTGTCTGCTGCAGTGAGAGGGTGAGGCTGGTGGTGGTGGTATGGCCAGTCTGCTGCAGTGAGAGGGTGAGGCTGGTGGCACATTGCTATGTAGAGAACTGTGGAATAAGACTGACAGCAGGGCTCTTGGTTTGTAAACATGTTAAGGCAACTCGGTCCAGTCAGTTGGTTAGTTTGAAACTGAATTGAAAAGGGTTAGAGATTATCCTAGTGTTAAAAAAAAAAAAAAATCTCATTTTTTTCCCCCTCTTGCTTGTATCGACATGCCTTAAATCACTTTGTGTCAACTGTGCAGGGGAATGAAATATCAGACAAATAATGTAGCCCCTTTTCACCAACTATTTCCTCTAAAGCGGTGGATAGTAGAAAGTGGGTCATGTGTTCTCTGATACCATAATGGTGTCTTGCTTTAGAAATGTTTGCTAAACAATTACCACACCTTACAGGCTGGGCGGTCCCAAATGGCACCCTATTGCAGAGTTTTTAGGGTCTGGTCAAAAGTAAAGTAATGCACTATATAGGCAATAGAGAACTATTTGGGACACACCTATAGTTACAGTAGACCACTGCCCTACAGAGCTCTGGGGAATAGAGGCAACAGTCTGTGTCTATATAGGCCTAGGCCCAGCTAGGGGAATTCCACTTTAACCTCACAGAGACATGTCATTGTCACAACATCTACGGACCTGTTCTACAACACAGTGCTTTGTCTGCCTATTCTCTGTGTTTTTAATTACAGCTACAGTAATACTAGTATAGACTAGTTATTATATAGAGCTATACTAGTATAGACTAGTTATTATATAGTAGAGGTCGAACCGATTAATCGGAATGGCCAATTTTAATTAGGGCCGATTTTCAAGTTTTCATAACAAATCGGACACCGGTAAAGAAATTACCCCTTTATTAAACTAGGCAAGTCAGTTAAGAACACATTCTTATTTTCAATGACGGCCTGGGAACGGTGGGTTAACTGCCTTGTTCAGGGGCAGAACAGATTTTTACCTTGTCAGCTCGGGGATTCCATTTTACAACCTTACGGTTAACTAGTCCAACGCTCTAACCACCTGCTAACCACCGCCTGCCTGTTACGCGAATGCAGTAAGAAGCCCAGGTAAGTTGCTAACTAGCATTAAACTTATCTTATAAAAATCAATCATAATCACTAGTTAACTACACATGGTTGATGATATTACTAGTTTATCTAGC
>NW_019942807.1:194452-214694 GCF_002910315.2 Salvelinus sp. IW2-2015 | reverse complement strand
AGTGTAGACTAGTTAGTATATACAGCTATACTAGAGTAGACTAGTTAGTATATACAGCTTTGCCAATGTAGGCTAGTTGGTATATACAGCTATACCAGTGTAGACTGGTTAGTATATACAGCTATACTAGTTAGTATATACAGCTACGCTAGTGTCGACCAGTTAGTATATACAGCAATACTATAATAGACTAGTTAGTATATACAGCTATACTATAATAGACTAGTTAGTATATACAGCTATACTCGTGTAGACTAGTTAGTATATACAGCTATACTCGTATAGACTAGTTAGTATATACAGCTATACTCGTGTAGACTAGTTAGTATATACAGCTATACTCGTGTAGACTAGTTAGTATATACAGCTATACTCGTGTAGACTAGTTAGTATATACAGTTGAAGTTGGAAGTTTACATACACCTTAGTCAAATACATTTAAACTCAGTTTCACATTTCCTGACATTTAATACTAGTAAAAATTCCCTGTTTTGGGTCAGTTAGGATCACCAATTTATTTTAAGAATGTGAAACGTCAGATTAATAGTAGAGAATTATTTCAGATTTTATTTCTTTCATCACATTCCCAGTGGGTCAGAAGTTTACATACACTCAATTAGTATTTGGTAGCATTGCCTTAAAATTGCTTAACTTGGGTCAAACGTCTCAGGTAGCCTTCCAGAAGCTTCCCCAATAAGTTGGGTGAATTTTGGCCCATTCCTCCCGACAGAGCTGGTGTAACTGAGTCAGGTTTGTAGGGCTCCTTGCTCACACACGGTTTTTCAGTTCTGCCCACAAATGTTCTATAGGATTGAGGCTTTCTGATGGCCACTCCAATACCTTGACTTTGTTGTCCTTAAGCCATTTTGCCACAACTTTGGAAGTATGCTTGGGGTCATTGTCCATTTGGAAGACTCATTTGCAACCAAGCTTTAACTTCCTGACTGATGTCTTGAGATGTTGCTTCAAAAATCGACATCGTTTTCCTACCTCATGATGCTATCTATTTTGTGAAGTGCACCAGTCCCTCCTACAGCAAAGCACCCCCACAACATGACGCTGCCACCCCCGTGCTTCACGGTTGGGATGGTGTTCTTCGGCTTGCAAGCATCTCCCTTTTTCCTCCAAACATAACAATGGTCATTCTGGCCAAACAGTTCAATTTTTGTTTCATCAGACCAGAGACATTTCTCCAAAAAGTTCGATCTTTGTGCAGTTACAAACCGTAGTCTGGCTTTTTTATGGCGGTTTTGGAGCAGTGGCTTCTTCCTTGCTGAGTGGCCTTTCAGGTTATGTCGTTTATAGGACTTGTTTTACTTTGGATATAGATACTTATGTACCTGTTTCCTCCAGCATCTTCACAAGGTCCTTTGCCGTTGTTCTGGGATTGGTGCGAAAAGTGCAAATCAAAGTACGTTCTAGAGGTCGACCGATTTATGATTTTTCAACGCCGATACCGATTATTGGAGGACAAAAAAAGCCGATGCCGATTTCTCTTTTTATTATAATTTTTTTATAATTTTTTTTTTTTTTTTTTGTTTGTAATAATGACAATTACAACAATACTGAATGAACACTTATTTTAACTTAATACATCAATCAATTCAATTTAGCCTCAAATAAATAATGAAACATGTTCAATTTGGTTTAAATAATGCAAAAACAAAGTGTTGGAGAAGAAAGTAAAAGTGCAATATGTGCCATGTAAAAAAGCTAAAGTTTAAGTTCCTTGCTCAGAACATATGAAAGCTGGTGGTTCCTTTTAACATGAGTCTTCAATATTCCCAGGTAAGAAGTTTTAGGTTGAGGTTATTATAGGAATTATAGGACTATTTCTCTCTATACCATTTGTATTTCATATACCTTTGACTATTGGATGTTCTTATAGGCACTTTAGTATTGCCAGTGTAACAGTATGGGCTTGAACCAGGAAAACATCGACAACAGCCACCCTCGAAGCAGCGTTACCCATCGCTCCACAGAAGCCGCAGCCCTTGCAGAGCAAGGGGAACAACAACTCCAAGTCTCAGAGCGAGTGACGTTTGAAACGCTATTAGCGCGCACCCCGCTAACTAGCTAGCCATTTCACATCAATTACACCAGCCTAATCTCGAGAGTTGAAAGGGTTGAAGTCATAAACAGCGCAATGCTTGAAGCATTGCGAAGAGCTGCTGGCAAACGCAGTAAAGTGCTGTTTGAATGAATGCTTACGAGCGTGCTGCTGCCTACCACCGCTCAGTCAGACTGCTATATCAAATCATAGACTTAATTATAACATAATAAACACACAGAAATACGAGCCTTCAGTCATTAATATGGTCATTAAACCGTTCCGTATTGTATCTAACGGGTGGCATCCATAAGTCTAAATATTCCTGTTACATTGCACAACCTTCAATGTTATGTCATAATTACGTAAAATTCTGGCAAATTAGTTCGCACCGAGCCAGGCGGCCCAAACGGTTGCATATACCCTGACTCTGCGTGCAATGAACGCAAGAGAAGTGACACGATTTCACCTGGTTAAAATTGCTTGCTAACCTGGATTTCTTTTAACTAAATATGCAGGTTTAAAAAATATATACTTCTGTGTATTGATTTAAAAAAAGGCATTGATGTTTATGGTTAGGTACATTCGTGCAACGATTATTCCTTTTTGCAAATGCGCTTTTGTTAAATCATCCCCCGTTTGGCCAAGTTGGCTGTCTTTGTTAGGAAGAAATAGTCTTCGCAGTTCGCAACGAGCCAGGCGGCCCAAACTGCTGCATACACCCTGACTCTGTTGCACAGAATGCAAGAGAAGTGACACAATTTCCCTAGTTAAAAGAAATTCATGTTAGCAGGCAATATTAACTAAATATGCAGGTTTAAAAATATATACTTGTGTACTAATTTTAAGAAAGGAATTGATGTTTATGGTTAGGTACACATTGGTGCAACAACAGTGCTTTTTTCGCGAATGCGCTTGTTAAATCACCCGTTTGGCGAAGTAGGCTATGATTCAATGAAAAATTAACAGGCACCGCATCGATTATATGCAACTCAGGTCAAGCTAGATAAACTAGTAATATCATTAACCATGTGTAGTTAACTAGTGATTATGTTAAGATTGCTTGTTTTTTATAAGATAAGTTTAATGCTAGCTTGCACCTTACCGTGGCTCCTTGCTGCACTCGCATAACAGGTAGTCAGCCTGCCATGCAGTCTCCTCGTGGAATGCAATGTAATCGGCCATGATCGGTGTCCAAAAATGCTGATTGCCGATTTATGAAAACTTGAAATCGGCCCTAATTAATCGGTCGACCTCTACTAGAGACCCTAGTCGATTCCATGCTGTATCACAAAACTGCAGTGATCAGGAGTCCCATAGGGCTGCGCACAATTGGGCCAGTATCGTCCGGTTTATGGTTTGGCCAGGGTAGGCCGTCATTGTAAATAAAAATGTGTTCTTAACTGACCTACCTAGTTAAACAAAGGATAAATAAATAATTATTCTTATTGTAATTTCTGCTGGGCGTCAGTCACGGTTCGCTCCAAATCACGACTATAAAAGGACACATTTTGGTCTTCCCCACTCGTATGAGATATATTTTCCCTCGTCTTGACCAATCAAACTCCCGCATTCATTCACTAAGCAGGCATTGGATCAGCAGACATCCAGCCTCTGACTGATGTACGTTTGCCTTGAGTGTAGTTGTTCTCCGGTAGCAAGTTAAAAAGCTGCATTGGGCTAACTTGAAGCAAAGCATTAGGAAATGTAGCTGGCTACATTCTTTCTATGATGGACATGCATCGTCTCTGGAAAAAATATAAAAATAATTAATTGTAAGCTAATTGACTTATGCTTGTCTGTTCTGTTAGCCAAATAGCCTTGCGCTTCTGCTGCCATCTGATGAAGCACAAAGCTATTTTCTGCCGAATGTGTTGCATTAATTTGTTGCGTGAAGAAAAACTATAGTTGCACGTGAATGATCACTCTATTGAATTAAAAAAACAGTTGACTTTCAATATAAAATGTGAAATGGCGTTTTAAAAAAAACAGCCTTTTTTTAAGTCGGCATTTTGAAAATGCTAATTGCTGAAAGCCAATGTGACCCGTTGCCGCTGATGTAAAAAGAGCTTTTAGAAGGGTCCAAAGTAGTGCACTATATAGGGAGCCATTTCAGATGGCTGAGTTATAAGTTATAAGGGTGAGGCATGAAGTCATTTCACTGGCAGGTAAAGAATCAAAAACAGAGCTGAGAGACAAGCGTGTCTAAGCGTGTGTAAGTATTAGTGCCAGCTTGTAATGGCTAACGACAAACACCTAGGAACACCAAACCCTGAGGCCAAAATTACATAAAGGGTGCGTCCCAGACAGTCTTTACTACAGGTGTGCAGATCATCAGCCTCATGACAGACAGAGGAACAGACCAAACCCTGAGGCCAAAATTACATAAAGGGTGCGTTCCAGACCGTCTTTACTACAGCTGACCTCACAACACCTGACGAAGTGAATACATCTCTGGAGGAAGTGGACCCACATGAATATGATATTATCAATCTGCCCTACTTAATCGGCCATTCCAATTAATCGGTCGACCTCTAGTACGTTCGTCTCTATGAGACAGAATGCGTCTCCTTCCTGAGTGGTATGACGGCTGTGTGGTCCCATGGTGTTTATACTTGCGCACTATTGTTTGTACAGATGAACGTGGTACCTTCAGGCGTTTAGAAATTTCTCCCAAGGATGAACCAGACTTCATTTTTTTCACCAGAGGTTTTGGCTGATTTTCTTTTGATTTTCCCATGATGTCAAGCAAAGAGGCACTGAGTTTGAGGTAGGCCTTGAATACATCCACAGGTACATCTCCAATTGACTCAAATGATGTCAATTAGCCTATCAGAAGCTTCTAAAGCCATGACATAATTTTCTGGAATTTTCCAAGCTATTTAAAGGCACAGTCAACTTAGTTTATGTAAACTTTTGACCCACTGGAATTGTGAAACAGTGAATTATAAGCGAAATAATCTGTCTGTAAACAATTGTTGGTAAAATTACTTGTGTCATGCACAAAGTAGATGTCCTAAATGACTTGCCAAAACTGTAGTTTGTTAACAATAAATTTGCGGAGTGGTTGAAAAACTAGTTTTAATTGACTCCAACCTAAGTGTATGTAGTCTTCCGGCTTCAACTGTACAGCTACACTAGTGTAGACTAGTTATTGTATACAGTTAGGTCTACAGCTACACTAGGTTAGACTTGTTACTGTATGCAGTTCGGTCTACAGCTATACTAGTATAGACTAGTTAGCTTATACAGCTATGTTAGTGTAGACTCTACAGCTATACTAGTATAGACTAGTTAGCTTATACAGCTATGTTAGTGTAGACTAGTTAGTATATACAGCTATACTAGTATAGACTAGTTAGTATATACAGCTATACTATTATAGACTGTTAGGTCTACAGCTATACTAGTTAGTAATATACAGGTATAACTAGTATAGACTAGTTTAGCTATATACAGCTATACTAGTATAGACTAGTTAGATATACAGCTATACTAGTATAGACTAGTTAGTATATACAGCTAATACTAGTTAGTTATTACAGCTATACTATTATAGACTAGTTAGGTCTTACAGCTATACTAGTTAGTATATACAGCTAACTAGTATAGACTAGTTTAGTATATACCAGCTATACTAGTATATGACTAGTTAGTATATATCAGCTATACTAAGTATAGACTAGTTAGTATAATATCAGCTATACTAGTTAGTATTATACAGTTTACTATATAGACTAGTTAGTAATATACAGCTTAACTATATAGACTGTTGTATATACAGCTATACTATTATAGACTAGTTAGTATATACAGCTATACTATTATAGACTAGTTAGTAATATAACAGCTATACTAGTATAGACTAGTTAGTATATCAAGCTATACTAGTATAGACTAGTTAGTATACTACGCTATACTATTTATACTACTAGTTAGTATATACAGCTATACTAGTTAGTATATACAGCTATACTAGTATAGATTAGTTAGTATATACAGCTATACTAGTATAGACTAGTTAGTATATACAGCTATACTAGTATAGACTAGTTAGTATATACAGCTTTACTAGTATAGACTAGTTAGTATATACAGCTATACTAGTATAGATAGTTAGTATATACAGCTATACTAGTTAGACTAGTTAGTATATACAGCTTACTAGTATAGACTAGTTAGTATATACAGCTATACTAGTATAGACTAGTTAGTATATACAGCTATACTAGTATAGACTAGTTAGTCTATACAGCTATACTAGTATAGACTAGTTAGTATATACAGCTATACTAAGTATAGACTGTTAGTTATACAGCTATACTAGTATATGACTAGTTAGTTATACAGCTATACTAGTATAGACTAGTTAGTATATACAGCTATACTATTATATACTAGTTAGTATATACAGCTATATAGTTTAGTATATCAGCTATAACTAGTATAGATTAGTTAGTATATACCAGTATACTAGTTATAGACTAGTTTAGTATATACAGCTATACTAGTATAGAACTAGTTAGTATATACAGCTTACTAGTATAGACTAGTTAGTATATACAGCTATACTAGTATAGACTAGTTAGTATATACAGCTATACTGTATAGCTGTAGTATTATAAAGCTATACTAGTATAGACTAGTTAGTATATACAGCTATACTAGTATAGACTAGTTAGTCTATACAGCTATACTAGTATAGACTAGTTAGGTCTACAGCTATACTGCACTGAACAAAAAATATAAAAGCAACATGTAAAGTGTTGGTCCCATGTTTCCTGAGCTGAAATATAAGATCCCAGAAATGTTCCATACACAACTTCACTCAACTTTATATGGTCTCCCCCTTAGTTAACACTATCAACGTGTCCCTTTACTGTGGAAATTGTGATCGAATCAACACAATATTAGCTACTTTCAATGCAACATATCGAAACAAAACAAACAAGACTTAGTATGTAAAACTATGCAAAAGATTTTGTTGTATGGAGAACGCGGAGTAGGATTCTATTGCATTGGCAGGCACGACTCAGGCCTGTACTCTATACAGACCGGTGCGCCATAACCAATCAGAGCTGCAGTAGGCCTATATGTAAATAGACCATTGCCATATATGGATCTGTGTCATTCAATTTGAACTGGACTGTGTTTACAGTATGAGCGGTCATGAGTAGATGCGCTTGTTTTGAGATCAAAGCGAGAGCTCCATGTAGCCACGTGTGCACAGTTGTTCATATATTTTGCTAGCTAGTGAGTTATTAGCCCAGTTATAGTTCATTTCTAGTTGGCAATGGGGGGAGGGATTGCTTCCTACAAGAGCACAAAATGTGTACATTTGTAGACATCTTTGAGAAGCGAGTCAGGTAAAAAGGTTTTTTTTTTTGTCTTAACGGGGCGGTGTTGTATTTTGAGACAGGCTTGAAGAAGTATAGTAGCCAATAGGCAGAGGGGTAGCATAATTAATTTGTCTGATTCTCTGTAATAATGGAATGGGAATGATGATGCATTTTATTTTGTGAAGTGTTTTTTTTTTTCATCAAGCACAACATTTCCCGTCACCTCAATGTCTGAAGGACAAGTGGATAAACAGGTTAATGTCAAGCCCTGCAAGTTTTTTTTTTTTTTTCAAAGTCTCATGGAATGTAGGCCAACATTGAACACCACACATTGGCTGCTACTGTAGGCTGAATGATAGAACAGCTATTTCCATGTTCAAATGCTATGGGGTGCATTTTTCTCCATTGTTTTTGATGGTAGGCCACTCTGGTAGAACTACATTATGATCAAATAGCCACAGTAGTCTATTTGATCACTGTTCAATCTAACTTAAAGCGGGCACAGCCTCGGTGTTCACAGTACATGCATGCTGGAAGTTGCACAGACGTTTCACAATGTTCAAGTTTGCGCTGAGTCAATGACCCCCCCCCCCCCAAAATTGAGGGAACATTGATCATTACACAGGTGCACCTTGTGCTGGGGACAATAAAAGGTCACTCTAAAATGTGCAGTTTTGTCATACAACACAATGCCACAGATGTCGCAAGTTTTGAGGGAGTGTGCAATTGGCATGCTGACTGATGTTCATTTCTACCATAAGCGGTTTTAGAGAATTTTGCAGTACGTCCAACCTGCCTCTCAACCGTAGACCATGTGTATGGTGTTGTGTGGGTGAGTGTTCACAACGTTGACATCAGCAAACCAGTTTCCCATGGTGGTGGTGGGGTTATTGTATGGGCAGGCATAAGCTATGGACAACGAACACAATTGCATTTGATCAATTGCAATTTGAATGCGCAGATATACCGTGACGAGATCCCGATCACTTCATATTTCAGCATGATAATGATAATGTCGCAAGGATCTGTACATAATTCCCGGAAGCTGAAAATGTCCCAGTTCTTCCATGGCCTGCATACTCACCAGACATGTCACCCATTGAGCCTGTTGGGATGCTCTCGATGGACGTATACGACAGCATGTTCCAGTTCCCGTCAATATCCAGCAACTTCACACAACCTTTGAAGAGGAGTTGGACAACATTTTTCAGTCAACAATCGACAGCCTGATCAACTCTATGCGAAGGAGATGTGTCACGCTGCATGAGGCAAATGGTATCACACCAGATACTGACTGGTTTTTTGATCCACGCCCCTACCTTTTCTTTTAAAGGTATCTGTGACCAACTGATGCATATCTGTATTCACAGTCATGTGAAATCCATAAATTAGGGTCTATTTCATTTATTTAAATTGACTGATTTCCTCATATGAACTGTAACTCAGTAAAATCTTTGACATTGTTGCATGTTTATTTTTGTTCAGTGTAGTATAGACAATTTATTGTATACAAAATAGTAAAAAATCAAGAACCCTGACATGAGTAGGTGTGTCCAAACTTTAGACTGGTACTGTAGGTATGGATCAAGCTAGGCTACAGGATAGGTAATAAACTACAGGATAGATAATAAACTACAGGATAGAGGATAGATAATAAACTACAGGATAGATAATAAACTACAGGATAGATAATAAACAGGATAGAGGATAGATAATAAACTACAGATAGATAATAAACTACGATAGAGGATAGATAATAAACTACAGGATAGAATAATAAAACTACAGGATAGATAATAAACAGGATAGATATATAGTATAGAGGATAGATATAAACAGGATAAAAGGATAGATAATAACAGGATAAAGGATAGATAATAAACTACAGGAATAGATAATAAACTACAGGATAGATAATAAACTACAGGATAGATAATAAACTACAGGATAGATAATAAACTACAGGATAGATAATAAACAGGATAGATAATAAACAGTATAGAGGATAGATAATAAACAGGATAAAGGATAGATAATAAAGGATAAAGGATAGATAATAAACTACAGGATAGATAATAAACTGAAGGATAGAAATAAACTACAGGATAGATAATAAAACTAAGGATAGATTAATAAACAGGATAGAGGATAGATATAAACTACCAGGATAGATAATAAACTACAGATAGATAACAGGATAATATAAACAGTATAGAGGATAGATAATAAACAGGATAAAGGGATAAGATAGTAACAGGATAAAGGATAGAATAATAAATACAGGATAGATAATAAATCTACAGGATAGATAAATAAACAGGATAAAGGATAGATAATAAACAGTAAGAGGATAGATAATAAACAGGATAACAGGATAGATAATAAACTACAGGATAGATAATAAACTATAGGATAGATAATAAACTACAGGATAGATAATAAACAGTAGCAGCAGAGTATGTGGTGAATCAGAAGGTTGCAAAAAGGGTCAATGCAGATAGTCCGGGTAGCTATTGGTTAACTATTTAGGAGTCTTATTATGGCCTGGGGGTAGACGCTCTTCAGGGTCCTGTTGGTTCCAGACTTGGTGCATCGGTACGGTCTCTGATTTGGGTGGCTGGGATCTTTGACAATTTTTAGGGCCTTCCTCTGACACCATTTGGTATAGAGGTTCTGGATGGCAGGATGCTTGGTCCCAGTGATGCACTGGGCCATACGCACTACCCTCTGTAGTGTCTTGTGGATGGATACCAAGCAGTTGCCATGCCAAGCAGTGATGCAGCCAGACAAAATGCACTCAATGGTGCAACTGTAGAACTTTTTGAGGAACTGAGGGCCCTTGAGTAATCTTTTCTGCCTTCTGTGGGGGAAGAGGTGTTGTCCTGTCTTTTTCATGCCTGTGTTGGTGTGTGCGGACCATGATAATTCCTTAGTGATGTGGACACCGAGGAACTTGTAGCTCTCGACCCGCTCCACTACAGCCCCGTCAATGTGCATGGGGGCTTGCTCTGCCCTCTGTTTCCTGTAGTCCACGATTTGTCTTGTTGGGTGAGAGGTTGTTGGCCTGGCACCACACTGCCAGGTCACAGACCTTCTCTCTATAGGCTGTCTCATCTTCGTCGGTGATCAGGCCAACCACTGTCGTGTCTTTAGCAAACTTAATGATGGTGTTTGAGTCGTGCCTGGCCGTGCAGTCATGAGTGAACAAGCAGTACAGGAGGGGACTACGCACGCACCTCTGAGGTGACCCCGTGTTGAGGGTCAGCGTGGCGGGCATGTTGTTGCCTACCCTCACCACTTGGGGGCGGCCCGTCAGGAAGTCCAGGATCCAGTTGCAGAGGGAGGTGTTCAGTCCAAGGGTCCTGTGTAGTCAATGAACATCATTCTCACATTGGTGTTTCTTCTTGTCCAGGTGGGAGAGGACAGTAGAGAGAGAGAGAGTATTGTGGAGTGCAATAGAGATTCTGTCATCTGTGGGTTTGTTGGGGTGGTATGAGAATTGGAGTGGGTCCAGAGTGTCTGGGATGATGGTGTTGATGTGAGCCGTGTTGTCATCTGACGAAAATGAAGTTATTTTCTGCCGAATGTGTTTTCTGTGAAGGAAAACTGTAGTTGCCCACCCCTGACCACTCTATTGAAGCAAAAATCAATATAAATATAAACTTTCAATATAAACCACAGCCCCTGTCAATAATACACAGCTGGACTCAACTGCTTCCACTTTTTCGTATTTTGCTATTTCCAAACAAATATGTGACTGTCCACGAGAATCCAAATAGGTTAGATCAGGTTTGCAATGAATAACTTCATCAGACCACCTTTCACCCGTAGAGGGGGGAGGAAAGAACTAGTGGTGATTGACACTCACATCCTGTTGTAAATCAAGGCAGAAGATCCAGGCCTGTGCTCAAATTCACTAAAGGAATGTGCTTTGTCTCAACAGACTTTTTTTCCCGCAGAAACTCTAACACGTTCAAAAGCGAATGCTGAAAAGATTATTTGAATTTAGAACGTGGGCAGTCTATAGAACACTGTCATTTTGTGATGTCATAAAAAAAATGTTAAAAGGGAAATACTGTAACTTGGAAAGTACACAGATTACATAGCTGAAGTTTCCATACTATGGGTTGTGCTTGTAATATGAAAAATGATGAACGTGTTTTTATTAAGAGAGGGATGTGATTTGAGAAGCTATAAGAGATAATTGTTTTCCATAACTTTGCACAGTGAGTAATCACCGCCCCGGAGTGAGGTCAGGGAATGTGCCAGCCTGCCGGAACCGCCCCTTTTCGAGCAAATTATATAAATTATGGATTAAGGAAAAAACACATTGAACCAGGAAAAGCGTGAAGTGGCAGCAACACGTTTTAAAACGGTTTGAACTTTGAATCTCAACACGAGGTGGAGACGATAAACTCACCTCCCGGTACGGCTGATTAGCTGTCCTAAGTAAAGTATCTTAGAAAGCAAATTATAAGTAGGACCATCCTGTTACTCTGCTCAAATCATTGTATTACAATACTCTCATCACCCCATTGGGGAACCATCGATACAGCTGGCTAGCCTATCTTCAAAGAAGCCTCTTTAAGAGCGAATGGAAGGAAAGTCAACTTTGTAGTTCTGTTCAGGACTACACAACAAGTCACCGGACAACTACGAAGAAGGACAACAGTAGAGTAGTTGGAACCATTTCGGACAATCAGAGCCTTTACAAGCGTGCCACGAAAATGCCCAATCCGCCTTTCCAAAGCTGGCCGTTCACCGAGAGATCCCTGGCGAACCCAGGCATTTCACGTAAATACATTCATGATTTCTTACTCAAAGCGGGCGGCGGTTCGTGTTTAAAGGTATATGGTTACTGTAGGTAAGAGTAGTTTCTGAATGTGGTAATGTTAAGTGTCTCTATCCTACTCCATCTCTTCTTTAACAAGCATCCATGTTGTCATTTGGCTAGGGACCTGTTTTCAGTGTATTACGTCTCCAGTCAAGAAACCGGTGCAGTGTGTGTGTTTGTTAATCCTGTGTTCCCACTTAATTAGCTAGTAAAAAAAAATTATTAAACCAATTTGTGTAGTACTGAATCATAAGGCTTAGGTTTTTTGCCGATGCAAGGAGGTTGCGACTGTTCAGAATGGTGATACGAGGTTATGATTAATGAGTTGACTGTGTATACAGTTGAAGTCGGAAGTTTACGTACACTTATGTTGGAGTCAATTAAACTCGTTTTTCAACCACTCCACAAATTTCTATTTAGCAAAATATAGTTTTGTCAAGTCGGTTAGGACATCAACTTTGTATGACACAAGTTATTTTAACAACAATTGTTTACAGATAGATTATTTTACTTATAATTCACTGTATCACAATTCCAGTGGGTCAGAAGTTTACATACACTAAATTGACTGTGCCTTTAAACAGGTTGGAAAATTCCAGAAAATGATGTTATGGCTTTAGAAGCTTCTGATAGGCTAATTKACATCATTTGAGTCAATTGTAGATGTATTTCAAGGCCTACCTTCAAACTCAATGCCTCTTTGCTTGACATCATGGGAAAATCAAAAGAAATCAGCCAAGACCTYAGAAAAAAATTGTAGACCTCCATAAGTCTGGTTCATCCTTGAGAGCAATTTCCAAATGCCTGAAGGTACCATCAAATGTATTTATATAGCCCTTATTACATCAGCTGATATCTCAAAGTGCTGTGTTGATCTGTACAAACAATAGTACGCAAGTATAAACACCGTGGGACCACGCAACCGTCATACCGCTCAGGAAGGAGACGCGTTCTGTCTCCTAGAGATGAACGTACTTTGGTGCGAAAAGTGCAAATCAATCCCAGAACAGCAGCAAAGGACCTTGTGAAGATGCTGGAGGAAACAGTGGGGGTGCTTTCCCGCAGGAGTGACTGGTGCACTTTACAAAATAGATGGCATCATGAGGCAGGAAAATTATGTGGATATTTTTAAGCAACATCTCAAGACACCAGTCAGGAAGTTAAAGCTTGGTCATAAATGAGTCTTCCAAATGGACAATGACCCCAAGCATACTTCCAAAGTTATGGCAAAAAGGCTTAAGGACAACAAAGTCATGGTATTGGAGTGGCCATCACAAAGCCCTGACCTCAATCCCATAGAAAATATGTGGGCAGAACTGAAAAAGCGTTTGTGAGCAAGGAGGCCTACAAACCTGACTCAGTTACACCAGCTCTGTCAGGATGAATGGGCCAAAATTCATCCAACTTATTGTGGGAAGCTTGTGAAAGGCTACCCAAAACGTTTGACCCAATTTAAACAATTTATAGGCAATGCTACCAAATACTAATTGAGTGTATGTAAACTTCTGACCCCCTGGGAATGTGATGAAAGAATTAAAAGCTTAAATAAATCATTCTATCTACTATTGTTCTGACATTTCACATTCTTAAAATAAAGTGGTGATCCTAACTGATCTAAGACAGGGAATTTTTACTAGGATTAAATGTCAGGAATTGTGAAAAACGGAGTTCAAATGTATTTGGCCAAGGTGTATGTAAACTTCCGACTTCAACTGTAGATGTGATGGGTAAAAACAAACCTCTAGAACAGGGGTGTCAAAGTCAAATGGACGGAGGGCCAAATAAAAAATTTAGCTACAAGCCGAGGGCCGGACTGTTCGAATGTTCATTGAAAATTTTTTAAATGACGCATATAGTCTAGTGAACCTAATTGAACCTACTGAAAACCTAACAAATATATTCCAATATGATCAGATAAATAAAGCAATATTTTCTTATGGCTCTGTCAGTAATCTTTAATTTTCAACAGACACAAAAGACAAATTTCCTTTATATAAAAATCCCCATAACATGAACATTAAATGAAAGAAACCGGTATTCAAGGCACCATCAGTAGCTATATTTTCTATTTTAGCAAAGTGGGCTAAATTTACTTCAAAGAAAAAAACTAAATAGCAATTTTCTATCATCCACTCAACTGAAATATTTTTAAAATATAATTGGATTGAAATACAATAAATAAAGTGCAAAAATCTATTAATCAAAAACAACACTTTGTTTAAGGAGAAGTAACATGCAGTGAAAACATATTAAACTTTAACTTTTAAACTTGAACTGGAGTAAAACTCTAAATATGTGATTGCACAGTAATGTTCACTTGTTTGAGGTTGAGGTTGATACTTGGTGGGTCCCATCTTTTCCCACAAGTTCATCAATGTTCGGGGTAAGGTTCTGAGCTGAGGAATCCTCAGAATTGAGTGGAGCGTGTTCCAGCAGTAGTCGACTTCTGTGTGATGTTTGTTCCAGGTTCATCAAAGAAACAGTTGTTCACACCAGGTATGTGCTGCCAAACATAGACAACGTTTGAGCAGCCTGGCTTGTGATTTGGCTTTTTGAACAGAGCCTGTCGAGATTTGAGGCCTCGTTTTAATTCCTCTGCCTTTTGTAGCCTTTGTTCCATGTCCATTATTCTTGTTTTTTGTCGCGGTGTTCGTTTCATAATGTCGTCTCAGATTATACTCTTCAGTACCGCCACACTTTCTCCCACAGAAGACACCAGGTGTTTTCAGCTACCTCCGTGAACATTACTCCGACTCCCACCTTGTTTGAACACCCCGTTTCGATGTCCACCTTCGTTTGCCATTTGATGGTATCTGAAAGTTAATTTTACTGTGATCGCTGACGACTGCTGTGGCCAATAATTATTGAAATGAAGCAGCCTTACTGCTCGGTGCGTCACCGTTGCCTTGTGGGAATGTAGTATTGGTGCGTGTAAAAGATCTGCGGGCTGCCGGCTTGCTGCGGTCTGCGGGCCGGTTCTAATAATAAATCAAGATCATCCCAGGGCCGTAAAAAAACCTTCTCGCGGGCCGGATGTGGCCCGCGGGCCTTGACTCTGACATATTGCTCTAGAGGTTCATTTGGGAGATGGTAACTTCTTTTTAAATATCCGCTCTCATGGTGTCTCAGATCCTAATTAGTTAATTGTTTATGATTTAATTTAGTTGTGTCAAATTGAATATACTCAGTTAATTAGTTAATTAGTCTTCAGATTAATGTTAAAGTCAATCAAGACAACTGGCTCAACTGTTCTGGGAACTTCGGTAAACTTCATCATGTAAAAATGTGACAGGTGAAATGAAGAACGTAATCTGATTTAATCTCCTAACGTATTGCTTAAGTTGACAGCAGGTTTTACTTTAAAAATAGTAGCATTTATTGAAAAACCAATCCCGTGGCTATTTCCAAATTACCCCGTGATACAGTATACCGCCCAAGGCCTAGTGAACAGCAGCTCTAACTAGGAACAGATGGATGAGAACAAGAGGTCTCGTCTTCCACTTACATCCTGGTCCAATCACGCGTGTGTGTTTGTGTGTGACCGTCTGTGTATCTGATGAGTGGGAGTGAGTTTCATTTGTGTGCCTGTCTGTGTTCTGTGATGGGAGTGAGTTTCATTTTTGTGCTGTCTGTGTATCTGATGAGTGAGTATGGTTTCATTTGTGTGCCTGTCTGTGTATCTGATGAGTGGGAGTGAGTTTCATTTGTGTCTGTCTGTGTATCTGATGAGTGAGTATGGTTTGTGTGCCTGTCTGTGTATTGATGAGTGGGAGTGAGTTTCATTTGTGTGCCTGTCTTGTGTATCTGATGAGTGGGAGTGAGTTTCATTTGTGTGCCTGTCTGTGTATCTGATGAGTGGGAGTGAGTTTCATTTGGTGCCTGTCTGTGTTCTGATGAGTGGAGTGAGTATGGTTTCATTTGTGTGCCTGTCTGTGTATCTGGTGAGTGAGTATGGTTTGTGTGCCTGTCTGTGTACTCTGGTGAGTATGTTTGTGTGCCTGTCTGTGTATCTGATGAGTGAGTATGGTTGTGTGTGCCTGTCTGTGTATCTGGTGAGTGAGTATGGTTTGTGTGCCTGTCTGTGTATTGGGTGAGTATGGTTTGTGTGCCTGTCTGTGTTATCTGATGAGTGAGTATGGTTTGTGTGCTGTCTGTGTATCTGTGAGTGAGTATGGTTTTGTGTGCCTTGTCTGCCTGCGGTGACGTGCTCTCAACCTGTGTGACATTTAGCGGGTGCCGTTAGCTGAGCCGAAGCCCTCTCCCTCCAAGCTTGCCCCAGGTCATGTCTCTCTCTCCTATCTCGCGTGCTCTGTCTCGCACGCTCTGTCTCGCCTCTCTGTCTCACTCTCTGTCTCGCTCTCTCTGTCTCGCTCTCTCTGTCTCGCTCTCTCTGTCTCGTCTCTCGTCTGTCTCGCTCTCTCTGTCCGCTCTCTCTGTCTCCTCTCTCTGCTCTTTCTGTCTCGCTCTCTCTGTCTCTCTCTGTCTCTCTGTTTCTCTCTGTCTCGCTTTCTCTGCTCTTTTCTGTCTCGCTCTCTCTTGTCTCGCTCGCTCTCGTCTGTTCGCTCGCTCTCCTCTCGTCTCGCTCGCTCTCTCTGTCTCTGCTCTCTCTCTCTCTCTCTTCTCTCTCTCTCTCTCTCTCTCTCTCTCTCTCTCTCTCTCTCTGGCTCTCTCTCTCTCTCTCTGCTCTCTCTCTCTCTCTCTCTCTTCTCTGGCTCTTCTCTCTCTCTCTGGCTCTCTCTCTCTCTCTGGCTCTCTCTCTCTCTCTGGCTCTCTCTCTCTCTCTTCTCTTCTCGTCTCTCTGCTCTTCTCTCTCTCTGGCTCTCTCTCTCTCTCCTGGCTCTCTCTCCTCTCTCTCTGGCTCTCTCTCTCTCTCTCTGCTCTCTTCTCTCTCTCTCTCTCTCTCTCTCTCTGGCTCTCTCTCTCTCTCTCTGCTCTCTCTCTCTCTCTCTCTGGCTCTCTCTCTCTCTCTCTCTGGCTCTCTCGGTCTCTCTGGCTCTCTCTCTTCTGGCTCTCACTCTCTCTGGCTCTCACTCTCTCTGGCTCTCACTCTCTCTGGCTCTCACTCTCTCTGGCTCTCACTCTCTCTCAATTCAAGGGGCTTTATTGGCATGGGAAACATGTGTTAACATTGCCAACAAGTCAGGTAGATAATAAACAAAAGTGGAATAAACAATAAAAATGAACAGTAAACATTACACGCCACAGAAGTTCCAAAAGAATAAAGACATTTCAAATGTCATATTAGCATCTTATACACAGTGTTGTAACAATGTACAAATGGTTGAAGTACAAAAGGGAAAATAAATAAGCATAAATATGGGTTGTATTTACAATGGTGTTTGTTCTTCACTGGTTGACCTTTTCTTGTGGCATCAGGTCACAAATCTTGCTGCTGTGATGGCACACTGTGGTATTTCACCCAATAGACATGGAGTTTATCAAAATGGGGTTTGTTTTCAAATTCTTTGTGGATCTGTGTAATCTGAGGGAAATATGTGTCTCTAATATGGTCATACATTTGGAAGGAGGTTAGGAAGTGCAGCTCAGTTTCTCTCTCTCCTGCCTTCTCACGCAACACTGCTGAACCATAGGCACAGCAGACACTGATGGACTGGGACTTTCTCTCCCTCTGTGGGTGCGTTCCAGGTTAACTTAATTGCAGCCGCAGCAGATTGATAATATCATATTCATGTGGGTCCACTTCCTCCAGAGATGTATTCACTTYGTCAGGTGTTGTGAGGTCAGCTGTAGTAAAGACRGTCTGGAACGCACCCTTTATGTAATTTTGGCCTCAGGGTTTGGTCTGTTCCTCTGTCTGTCATGAGGCTGATGATCTGCACACCTGTAGTAAAGACKGTCTGGRACGCACCCTTTAKGTAATTTTGGCCTCAGGGTTTGGTGTTCCTAGGTGTTTGTCGTTAGCCATTAMAAGCTGGCACTAATACTTACACACGCTTAGACACGCTTGTCTCTCAGCTCTGTTTTTGATTCTTTACCTGCCAGTGAAATGACTTCATGCCTCACCCTTATRACTTRTRACTCAGCCATCTGAAATGGCTCCCTATATAGTGCACTACTTTGGACCCTTCTAAAAGCTCTTTTTACATCAGCGGCAACGGGTCACATTGGCTTTCAGCAATTAGCATTTTCACAATGCAGACTTTTTTAAAAATCAGCCTTTTTTTACATAATTTCACATTTTATATTGAAAGTCAACTGTTTTTTTATTCAATAGAGTGATCATTCACGTGCAACTATAGTTTTTCTTCACGCAACATAAATGAATGCAACACATTCGGCAGAAAATAGCTTCSTGTTTCATCAGATGGCAGCAGAAGCGCAAGGCTATTTGGCTAACAGAACAGACAAGCATAAGTCAATTAGCTTACAATTAATTATTTTTGTATTTTTTCCAGAGACGATGCATGTCCATCATAGAAAGAATGTAGCCAGCTACAGTTCCTGATGCTTTGCTTCAAGTTAGCCCAATGCAGCTTTTTAACTTGCTACCGGAGAACTACACTCAAGGCAAACRTACATCAGTCAGAGGATGGATGTCTGCTGATCCAATGCCTGCTTAGTGAATGAATGCGGGAGTTTGATTGGTCAAGACGAGGGAAAATATATCTCATACGAGTGGGGAAGACCAAAATGTGTCCCTTCACAGTCGTGATTTGGAGCGAACCGTGACTGACGCCCAGCAGAAATTACAATAAGAATAATTATTTATTTATCCTTTGTTTAACTAGGTAAGTCGGTTAATTAAGAACAGTCAGTTTAGACCGCTGAACCAGGGTCTGTAAGGATGCTTCTAACACTGAGATGCAGTGCCTTAGACCGCTGAACCAGGGTCTGTAGTGACCCCTCTAACACTTAGACCGCTGAACCAGGGTCTGTAGTGACACCTCTAGTTCTGAGATGCAGAGCCTTAGACTGCTGCACCAGGGGGTCTGTAGTGACGCCTCTAGTACTGAGATGCAGAGCCTTAGACTGCTGCACCAGGGTCTGCAGTGACACCTCTAGCACTGAGATGTAGAGCCTTAGACTGCTGATCCAGGGTCTGTAGTGACGCCTCTAGTACTGAGATGTAGAGCCTTAGACTGCTGCACCAGGGTCTGTAGTGACGCCTCTAGCACGGAGATGCAGTGCCTTACACCACTGATCCAGGGTCTGTAGTGACGCCTCTAGTACTGAGAAGCAGAGCCTTAGACTGCTGATCCAGGGTCTGTAGTGACATGTCTAGTACTGAGATGCAGTAAGTGTCACTACAGACCCTGGATCAGCAGTCTAAGGCTCTGCTTTCAGTACTAGACATGTCACTACAGACCCTGGATCAGCAGTCTAAGGCTCTGCTTCTCAGTACTAGACATGTCACTACAGACCCTGGTTCAGCAGTCTAAGGCTCTGCATCTCAGTGTTAGAGCGTCACTACAGACCCTGGATCAGCAGTCTAAGGCTCTGCATCTCAGTGTTAGAGGTTCACTAACGACCCTGATCAGCGTCTAAGGCTCTGCATCTCAGTGTTAGAGGCGTCACTACAGACCCTGGTCAGCATCTAAGGCTCTGCATCTCAGTGTAGAGTGTCACTACAGACCCTGGTTCAGCGTTAAGGCTCTGCATCTCAGTCTAGAGAGCTCACTACAGACCCTGTGCAGCAGTCTAAGCTCTGCATCTCAGCTAGAGGTGTCACTACAGACCCTGGTTCAGCGTCTAAGTCTTAGAGGGTCACTACAGACCCTGGTTCAGCGGTCTAAGGCATGCATCTCAGTGTTAGAAGCATCCTTACAGACCCTGGTTCAGCGGTCTAAACTGACTGTTCTTAATTAACCGACTTACCTAGTTAACAAAGGATAAATAAATAATTATTCTTATTGTAATTTTGCTGGGCGTCAGTCACGGTTCGCTCCAAATCACACTGTGAAGGGACACATTTTGGTCTTCCCCACTCGTATGAGATATATTTCCTCGTCTTGACCAATCAAACTCCCGCATTCATTCACTAAGCAGGCATTGGTAGCA
>NW_019942807.1:180253-189915 GCF_002910315.2 Salvelinus sp. IW2-2015 | reverse complement strand
CAACATGACTGGGCATCTGTAATGTAACTGAGGGTTAGAGGCTAGACAACATGACTGGGCATCTGTAATGTAACTGAGGGTTAGAGGCTAGACAACATGACTGGGCATCTGTAATGTAACTGAGGGTTAGAGGCTAGACAACATGACTGGGCATCTGTAATGTAACTAGGGTTAGAGGCTAGACAACATGACTGGGCATCTGTAATGTAACTGAGGGTTAGAGGCTAGACAACATGACTGGGCATCTGTAATGCCATGACAGCAAAAAAGCCATCGTCTAGTTTTAGTGAATGAGCCATCTTTGATTCAGCCCCCAAAAAACATCAATTGTCCGCCCCCCCACCCAAATGATTTAAGTGATCTCGCGAGACATAGCGTCATTCAGAGCGTTCAGCTGCGCCCGGCAACACTCACCCCTGACAGCAACAGTTGGATGGCTTCAGGTCTCACATAACTACAGGTGTATGACTAAGTGGCGCATTCAGTTGACTAAATTGTTATTTCCACCATTGCAGCTGCGCAGAAGGTCGAGGCCGAACCAAAATCATTTGGATCTAACAGCCAATCCTGGGACGTTCATGACTTTCGTTCTAAAGGATGACCGCGGAAGTCTCCTAGATAAGTATACATTTCAACGAAATGAATAGAAGAGTTGCCGTGCAGACAATTCAATCACTTCCTTGGCAACGAGCAGGTCACGTCATGTTTTGTGTCTCACATGAGTTCACAATGAGGGAGTGTACTTTATGAGAAAAGGAGACGAGTAAGATAGGGATACTAACCTTTCATTCACCACACACCCAAAAGTTCACAATGAAGGAGTGGCTTTCACAAGAGAAGGAAGAGACAATGCTGTTGACCCATCACTGACCTTCCACACTGAACCATGTGCGCCAAGCATCAAGCTGCTGCCTCTGCATTGCTCTTTGGCGTTTAGTATCTTTAAAGCACTTTGTGACAGAGGTCTCAATAACACAGGAAAGATATTTTTTAAACACAGAAAAAAATATATATCTTGTTGAGTTTGTAAACTCCTGAGTGGTTCAGTGGTCTAAGACACCTGCATCTCAGTACTAGGCGTCACTACAGACCCTGGATCAGCAGTCTAGGCTCTGCTTCTCAGTACTAGACATGTCACTACAGACCCTGGTTCAGCAGTCTAAAGCTCTGCATCTCAGTGTTAGAGGGTCATCACAGACCCTGGTTCAGCAGTCTAAGGCTCTGCATCTCAGTGTTAGAGTGTCACTACAGACCCTGGATCAGCAGGTCTAAGGCTCTGCTTCTCAGTACTAGACATGTCACTACAGACCCTGGATCAGCAGTCTAAGGCTCTTGCTTGTCTAGTACTGAGAAGCAGAGCCTTAGACTGCTGATCCGGGGTCTGTAGTGACGTGTCTAGTACTGAGATGCAGAGCCTTAGACTGCTGCACCAGGGTCTGTAGTGACATGTCTAGCACTGAGAAGCAGAGCCTTAGACTGCTGATCCAGGGTCTGTAGTGACACCTCTAGTACTGAGATGCAGAGCCTTAGACTGCTGAACCACTCAGGAGTTTACAAACTCAACAAGATATATATTTTTTTCTGTGTTTAAAAAATATCTTTCCTGTGTTATTGAGACCTCTGTCACAAAGTGCTTTAAAGATACTAAAACGCCAAAGAGCAATGCAGAGGCAGCAGCTTGATGCTTGGCGCACATGGTTCAGTGTGGAAGGTCAGTGATGGGTCAACAGCCATTGTCTCTTCCTTCTCTTGTGAAAGCCACTCCTTCATTGTGAACTTTTGGGTTGTGTGGTGAATGAAAGGTTAGTATCCCTATCTTATCTCGTCTCCTTTTCTCATAAAGTACACTCCCTCATTGTGAACTCATGTGAGACACAAAACATGACGTGACCTGCTCGTTGCCAAGGAAGTGATTGAATTGTCTGCACGGCAACTCTTCTATTCATTTCGTTGAAATGTATACTTATCTAGGAGACTTCCCGCGGTCATCCTTTAGAACGAAAGTCATGAACGTCCCCAGGATCTGGCTGTTAGATCCAAATGATTTTGGTTCGGCCTCGACACTTCTGCGCAGCTGCAATGGTGGAAATAAACAATTTAGTCAACTGAATGCGCCACTTAGTTCATACACCTGTAGTTATGTGAGACTCCTGAAGCCATCCAACTGTTGCTGTCAGGGGTGTAGTGTTGCCGGGGCGCAGCTGAACGCTCTGAATGACGCTATGTCTCGCGAGATCACTTAAATCATTTGGGGGTGGGGGGGGCGGACAATTGATGTTTTTTGGGGGGCTGAATTCAAAGATGGCTCATTCACTAAAACTAGACGATGGCTTTTTTGCTGTCATGGCATTACAGATGCCCAGTCATGTTGTCTAGCCTCTAACCCTCAGTTACATTACAGATGCCCAGTCATGTTGTCTAGCCTCTAACCCTCAGTCCGACTAAAGCAGAATCTAGACCCAATGCAGCAGCTTACGTATATGAGAACCGTGGTTTCCTGTGTGGATAGGAAGTTGGAATCCTTTTGAATACATTTCCCATATGAAAATGTGAATTGAAGTGCTGTGGTTCCTGGTAGAATCCTATGTTGTGCTGTTAGTGGCTCAGGGCAACACATTACATTAACATTTAAGTCATTTAGCAGACGCTCTTATCCAGAGCGACTTACAAATTGGGACCACAACGCATGTGAGCTCTCAGAGCGTCTGTAGGGATTTAAAGAATGTTCTGGTTGATGTGGGACCGTCTCTTACATAAATACCAAGATTGCACACTGGCGCTGTTGTCCCAAATGGCACCCTTTTGCCCTACGAGTGCGCTACTTTTGACCAGAGCCCTATTATCCCTGGTCAAAAGTAGTGCACTATGTAGGGAATAGGGGTTGACATTTAGTCTACGTGGTTCTGACGGATAGCTGAAGCTGGTTATCGGGGCCAGGTGGATGAAGTATGGCGCTGGCTCCCGGCAACACCTTGCCTGACCACTCGCCCTGAATTAAATTCTGCAGCTCTTTATCGAGGCGCGCCGTACGTTCAGTCTGACACTGCATCGTAGGAGTTGTGTTGTGCTGACATCAAAATTAGGATAGTCTAACAACCAATCAGAGTATCAAAGCCAATGATGAGATTTGTCATTTGTGTAGAGACTGACTGCTGAGAGACGTAGAGAGCCTGACGTGGAGTGTGAGACCGTGGTAGGAGGAGAGAGATCCCACTGGGTTCACTCGTGGTAGGAGGAGAGAATCCCACTGGGTTCATCGTGGTAGAGAGAGAGAATTCCCACTGGGTTCATCGTGGTAGGAGGAGAGAATCCCACTGGTGTTCAAATCGTGGTAGGAGGAGAGAATCCACTGGGTTCATCGTGGTAGGAGAGAGAATCCCACTGGGTTAACCGTGGTAGGAGGAGAAGAATCCCACTGGGTTAATCGTGGTAGGAAGGAATCCACTGGGTTCATCGTGGTAGGAGGAGAGAATCCCACTGGGTTATCGTGGTAGGAAGAGAGAATCCCACTGGGGTTTCATCCGTGGTAGAGGAGAGAATCCCACTGGGTTCATCGTGGTAGGAAGAGAGAATCCCACCTGGGTTAACCGTGGTAGGAGGAGAGAATCCCACTGGGTTAATCGTGGTAGAGGGAGAGAATCCCACTGGGTTCATCGTGGTAGGAAGAGAGAATCACTGGGTTAATCGTGGTAGGAGGAGAGAATCCCACTGGGTTCATCGTGGTAGGAGGAGAGAATCCCACTGGTTGTTCATACGTGGTAGGAAGAGAGAATCCCACTGGGTTAACCGTGGTAGGGAGAGAAGATCCCACTGGGTTCATCGTGGTAGAGGAGAGAATCCACTGGGTTCATCGTGGTAGGAAGAGAGAATCCCACTGGGTTAACGCGTGGTAGGAGGAGAGAATTCCCACTGGGTTCTCGTGGTAGGAGGGAGAATCCCACCTGGGTTCATCGTGGTAGGACAGGAAGAATCCCACTGTGTTCATCGTGGTAGGAGGAGGAATCCCACTGGGTTCATCGTGGTAGGAGGAGAGAATCCCACTGGGTTAATCGTGGTAGAAGGAGAGAATCAACTGGGTTATCGTGGTAGGAAGAGAGAATCCATGGGTTCATCGTGGTAGGAGGAGGAGAATCCACACTGGGTTAATTGTGGTAGGAGGAGAGAATCCAACTGGGTTCATCGTGGTAGGAGGAGAGAATCCCACTGGGTTCATCGTGGTAGGAAGAGAGAATCCCTCTGGGTTAATCGTGGTAAGAGGAGAGAATCCTCTGGGTTAGTCGTGGTAGGAAGAGAGAATCCCTCTGGGTTAATCGTGGTAGAAGGAGAAGAATCCCACTGGGTCATCGTGGTAGGAGGAAGAGAATCCCACTGGGTTAATCGTGGTAGGAGGAGAGAAATCCCACTGGTTAATCGTGGTAGGAAGAGAGAATCCCACTGGGTCTATCGTGGTAGGAGGAGGAATCCCACTGGGTTAATTGTGGTAGGAGGAGAGAATCCCACTGGGTTCATCGTGGTAGGAGGAGAGAATCCCACTGGGTTCATTCGTGGTAGGAAGAGGAATCCCTCTGGGTTAATCTGTGGTAGGAGGAGAGAATCCTCTGGGTTATCGTGGTAGGAAGAGAGAATCCCTCTGGGTTAATCGTGGTAGAAGGAGAGAATCCCACTGGTGTTCATCGTGGTAGGAGGAGAGATCCCACTGGGTTAATCGTGGTAGGAGGAGAGAATCCCACTGGGTTAATCGTGGTAGGAAGAGAGAATCCCACTGGGTCATCGTGGTAAGGAGAGAATCCCACTGGGTTAATTGTGGTGGAGGAGAGAATCCCATGGGTTCATCGCGGTAGGAGGAGAATCCACTGGGTTCATCGTGGTAGGAAGAGAGATCCCTCTGGGTTAATCGTGGTAGGAGGAGAGAATCCCTCTGGGTTTAGTCGTGGTAGGAAGAGAGAATCCCTCTCGTTAATCGTGGTAGAAGGAGAGAATCCCACTGGGTTAATCGTGGTAGGAAGAGAGAATCCCTCTGGGTTAATCGTGGTAGGAAGAGAGAGATCCCACTGGGTTAATCGTGGTAGGAGAGAGAATCCTCTGGGTTAATCGTGGTAGGAAGAGAATCCCACTGGGTTTAATCGTGTAGGAGGAGAGAATCCCACTGTGTTAATCGTGGTAGGAGGAGAGAATCCCACTGGGTTAATTGTGGTAGGAAGAGAGAATCCCACTGGGTTAATCGTGGTAAGGGAGAGAATCCCACTGGGTTAATCGTGGTAGGAGGAGAGAATCCACTGGGTTAATCGTGGTAGGAGGAGAGAATCCCACTGGGTTAATCGTGGTAGGAGAAGAGAATCCCACCTGGGTTAATCGTGGTAGGAGGAGAGAATTCCACTGGGTTAATTGTGGTAGGAGGAGAGAATCCCACTGGGTTAATTGTGGTAGGAGGAGAGAATCCCACTGGGTTAATCGTGGTAGGAAGAGAGATCCCACTGGGTTAATCGTGGTAGGAAGAGAGAATCCCACTGGGTTCATCGTGGTAGGAGGAGAGAATCCCACTGGGTTAATCGTGGTAGGAAGAGAGAATCCCACTGGTTCATCGTGGTAGGAGGAGAGAATCCCACTGGGTTCATCGTGGTAGGAGGAGAGAATCCCACTGGGTTAATCGTGGTAGGAAGAGAGAATCCCACTGGGTTAATCGTGGTAGGAGAGAGAATCCCACTGGGTTAATCGTGGTAGGAGGAGAGAATCCCACTGGGTTAATCGTGGTAGAAATTGGATATCGCTATGGCCTGTCTAGCTCAACTAATGGTAATGACCTAAATCCTTTTCTTAGAAGAATAGATAGGTGGCTGGTTGGCTGGTTGCCGTTTGGTTGTTAAAGGCTTAGGCCTTAATCCAAATCACAGCTCCCTCCCTCCCATGTTGTTTCCATATTAATAATGAATTATATGAAGTGTTTTTCTCCTCACTAAAGCTTTATTATATAATGATAGTAACAATGTATTGTAAGTAGGCTTTAGCAGGCAGGTGTTTTGCCAATGATCAAAGCTGAAGTGTGGTTGTGTGTGTGGTTGTGTGTGTGGTTGTGTGTGTGTGTGTGTGTGTGTGTGTGTGTGTGTGTGTGTGTGTGGTTGTGTGTGTGTGTGTGTGTGAGAAGATGATTCAGAAGGAGTGGACCAGTTCTTCTTCTCTTTTAGTGGATTTCAGCTCAGTGAAGAAGAAGAATGTATTTCTCCCCCTCTAACTGCTCTCCTCTCTGTTTCCATGTCAGTCAGGTAGGGTGCTGCAGAGCCTCTTCCTGCACCACAGTATGAGTTGAGGCATAGGGTGGATCCCAAATGGGGCTCTATTCCCTATAGGGTTGACACAATTACCTTATAACCTTGTAACTGTTGTAACCTGTTGTAACCACCCAGGGCTTCTGAATCAAGTGCACCTACAGCCGGCAGCGCAACACAAAGAAAACACACGCCTCTATGCCTTTAGCGTGGGCTTTTCTACACACATTTTGGGTGATCGATTAGGAATGCCTTGAGACCGCTGGGTGACCACTGTCTTACAGCGTTGTGTAAGTAAGCCCAAAGCTCTGAGCTTGTATAAGTAATTAGGGCAAGGCTGGTTTTTACTATGGAGCTAGGTCGTTCACCTACTTCACTGTGTAAACTAGGCTATCTCTCAGGCAGCAGACGTTGTAGGGTAAACACTGCAGATTAGATTCCAACATCTGGCCAGCATTACTTGGATAGTGATATTTCTACTTGGTGCGGCGAGTTTGAAAAAGTTTGACTTCCTGTTGCCATCTCCTCTTCCTGTCCCCTGTAGTATCTGGGCCCAGTTAAAACACCTTAAGCGTTTCCCTTGAGGAATAGTTGCCCCGTCAAACGTTTTCCTTTAAGGGTGTTGCATAGTGCCTCTCAAACGTTTTCCTTAGCTAAGGGATAGAGGTTGACCTATTTATGATTTTTCAACACCGATACCGATTATTGGAGAACCAAAAAAAGCCGATACCAATTAATCGGCCATTTTTATTTATATATATATTTTTGTAATAATGACAATTACAAAAATACTGAATGAACAATGAACACTTTTATTTTAACTTAATATAATACATAAAATCTATTTAGTCTCAAATAAATAATGAAACATGTTCAATTTGGTTAAAATAATGCAAAAACACAGTGTTGGAGAAGAAAGTAAAAGTGCAATATGTGCCATGTAAAAAAAGCTTATATTTAAGTTCCTTGCTCAGAACATGAGAACATATGAAAGCTGGTGGTTCAATATTCCCAGTTCTTCAATATTCCCTGTTAAGAAGTTTTAGGTTATAGTTATTATAGGAATTATGMCTCGTCGACTATTTCTCTCTATACTATTTGTATTTCATATAMCTTTGACTATTGGATGTTYTTATAGGYACTTTAKTATTGCCAGCCTAATCTCRGGAGTTGATAGGCTTGAAGTMATAAACAGCGCTGTGCTTCAAGCATTGCTAAGAGCTGCTGGCAAACGCAGTTAAGTGCTGTTTGAATGAATGCTTACGAGCMTGCTGCTGCCTACCACCGCTCAGTCAGACTGCTCTATCAAATCATAGACTTAATTATAATATAACAAACACAAAAATAGAAAAAGAAAAAAACTATTCTTTCAGTGAAATAGGAAACTGTTCTGTATTTTATGGAACGGGTGGCAACCCTAAGTCTAAATAGTGCTGTTACATTGCACAACCTTCAATGCTATGTCATAATTATGTAAAATTCTGCCAAATTAGTTCACAGTTTGCAATGAGCCAGTTGGCCCAAACTGTTGAATATATACCCTGACTCTGCTTGCACTGAACGCAAGAGAAAATACATAATTTCCCTAGTTAATATTGCCTGCTAACATTAATTTATTTTAACTAAATATGCAGGTTTTAAAAAATATATACTTATGTGTATTGATTTTAAGAAAGGCATTGATGTTTATGGCTAGGTACATTTTTTTGCGAATGCGCTTTTGTTAAATCACCCGTTGGGCAAAGTTGAAGTAAGTCGTGATTTGATGATAAATTAACAGGCACCGCATTGATTATATGCAACGCAGGACAAGCTAGTTAAACTAGTAATATCATCAACCATGTGTAGTTAACTAGTGATTACGTGAAGTATGATTGTTTTTTATAAGATAAGTTGCTAGCTACCATTAAACTTATCTTGGGTCCTTGCAGCCGCAAGGTCCTTTTGACGCTGCTCTCTCGTAACAGGTGGTCAGCCTGCCACGCAGTTTCCTCGTGGATTGCAATGTAATCGTCCATAATCGGCGTCCAAAAAGGCCCATTACCGATTGTTATGAAATTGGCCCTCATTAATCGGCTATGCTGATTAATCGGTCGACCTCTAGTAAGGGCATAATTAAGGGGTTTTAATGTAGTTTGAAAGCATGTATGGCAAAAAGCCTCCTCCTTACTAAGGAGGCAGCCTGATTCACTGACTGAAGGTCTCGTCAAAGAGATTCCATTTATTTTGGGAGATCACAAAATAAAGCTTTGAYGTTCAAGACAGGAGAAGCAAATGGTTTCAGATGATAATAAAACAGGTTTGAGCAGGCCGGTTGTCGGGCCAGACCTCACTAGTCACAGGATTTCATCTTGAGGAAGAGGTCAAGGCGATAGGGTGGTTCTGTGTGAGTGGGACCAGTGGACTCAATAGGCTCAGTGAATGAGAAGCAGATGTCATCTATTTCTTTTCAAAGGGGTTAACAAAGTTGTCCGCCGAGAGGGAAGATTGGGGGGGGGGTGAAGAATTAAGGTGGGAGGAAAAGCGTTTCCTATGGTTAGGGCATTTAGTCTGATAGAAAGTAGCTTTAGCAGCGGAGACCGAGGAAGAGAAGGTAGAGAGGAGGGAGTGAAAGGATGATGGGTCCTCCGGAAGTTAGGGTTAGTTTAGTTTTTCTTCATTTTCGTTCAGCTGCCCTCAGCCCTGTTCTGTAAGCTCCCAATGAGTCATTCAGCCATGGAGCAGGAGGGGAGGGCCAAGCCGACCGGGAAGAAAGGGGAGAATGTGTGAGTCATAGGATGCGGAAAGGCAGGAGAGTATGGCTGAAAGAGGCAGAGTCAGGAGACAGGAGGGAGAAGGATTTAGCAGAAGGCAGAGATGATAGGAGAGAGAGATCGAAGACTGCGACGACGCATGACCATCTGGGTAGGGGCTGAGTGGCTAGGGTTGGAGGAAAGGGAGCCAGAAAAGGCAACAAAGTAGTGATCAGAGACCTGGAGAGGGGTTGCAGTGAGATTAATAGAACAGAGACCTGGAGGGGGGCTGCGGTGAGATTAATAGAACAGAGACCTGGAGGGGGTTGCAGTGAGATTAATAGAACAGAGACCTGGAGGCGGGCTGCAGTGAGATTAATAGAACAGAGACATGGAGGGGGGCTGCAGTGAGATTAATAGAACAGAGACCTGGAGGGGGGTTTCAGTGAGATTAATAGAACAGAGACCTGGAGGCCCCTCCAGGTCTCTGTTCTACTTAATCTCACTGACCCCCCTCCAGGTCTCTGTTCTCCTACTAATTCTCACTGCAACCCCCTCCAGGTCTCTGTTCATTAATCTCACTGACCCCCCTCCAGGTCTCTGTTCTCCTACTAATCTCACTGTAACCCCTCCTCCAGGTCTCTGTTCTCTACTAATCTCACTGCAA
>NW_019942807.1:176613-180221 GCF_002910315.2 Salvelinus sp. IW2-2015 | reverse complement strand
TCACTGCAACCCCCCTCCAGGTCTCTGCTCACTATAATCTCACTGAACCCCCTCCAGGTCTCTGCTCCTACTAATCTCACTGACCCCCTCCAGGTCTCTGCTCCTACTAATCTCACTGAACCCCCTCCAGGTCTCTGCTCCCTACTAATTCACTGTAACCCCCTCCAGGTCTCTGTTCTCCTACTAATCTCACTGAACCCCCTCCAGGTCTCTGTTCTCCTACTAATCTCACTGAACCCCCTCCAGTCTCTTGTCTCCTACTAATCTCACTGAACCCCTCCAGGTCTCTGTTCTCCACAATCTCACTGAACCCCCTCCAGGTCTCTGTTCTCCCTACTAATCTCACTGAACCCCCCCCTCAGGTCTCTGTTCTCCTACTAATCTCACTGAACCCCCTCCAGGTCTCTGTTCTCCTACTAATCCACTGAACCCCCTCCAGGTCTCTGTTCCCTACTTAATCTCACTGAACCCCCCTCCAGGTCTCTGCTCCCTACTAATCTCACTGCACCCCTCCATGCAGTGAGATTAATAGAACAGAGACCTGGAGGGGGGCTGCAGTGAGATTAATAGAACAGAGACCTGGAGGGGGGCTGCAGTGAGATTAGTAGGAGAACAGCCTCTAGTAAAGATGAGGTCCAGCATATTGTCTGCTTTGTGAGTGGGAGGGGACTGGGAATGAGTGAGGTCAAAATAGGCAAGGATGGGAATGAAAGAGTTGAAAATAAATGAATCGAATGTAGACGTCAGGAGGTTGAAGTAGCCCAGTACGAAGAGCGTTGAGCCATGATATTATACTGAACAGAAATATAAACACAACATGTAAAGTGTTGGTCCCATGTTYCATGAGCTGAAATAAAAGATCTCAGACATTTTCCATATGCACACAAAGCTTATTTCTCTCAGGTTGTGCGCAATTTTGTTTACATACCTGTCAGTGAGCATTTCTCCTTTGCCAAGATAATCCTTCCACCTGACAGGTGTGGCATACCAAGGGGACAATAAAAGGCCACTCTAAAATGTGCAGTTTTTGTCACAAAGCACAATGCCACACATGTCTCAAGTTTTTAGGGAGTGTGCAATTGGCATGTTGACTGCAGGAATGTCCACCAGAGCCGTTGCCACATACTTTGATTTTCTCTACCATAAGCCGCCTCCAACGTCGTTTTAGAGAATTTGTCAGTATGTCCAACCGGCCTCACAACCGTAGACCACGTGTAACCACGCCAGCCAAGGATCTCAACATCCGGCTTCTTCACCTGCAGGGTCATCTGAGACCAGCCACCCAGACAGCTGATGAAACTGGATTTGCACAACCAAAGAATTTATGAACAAACTGTCAGAAACCATCTTAGGGAAGTTCATCTGCGTGCTCGTCGTCAACACCAGGGTCTTGACCTGACTGCAGTTCGGTGACGTAACCGACTTCAAATGGTAAATGCTCACCTTCGCTGACCACTGGCACGCTGGAGAGGTGTGCTCTTCACGGATGAAACCCGGTTTCGACTGTACCGGGCAGACTGTGTGTATGGCGTCGTGTGGATRAGCGGTTTGCTTATGTCAACGTTGTGAACAGTGCTCCATGGTGGGGTGGGGGTATGGACATGCATAATCTACGGACAATAAACACACTTGCATTTTATCAATGGCAATTTGAATGTACAGAGATACCGTGATGAGATCCTGAGGCCCATTTTCGTGCCATTCATCCTCCGCCATCACCTCATGTTTCAGCATGATAATGCACAGCCCCATGTCTCAAGGATCTGGACACAATTCCTGGAACATGAAAATGTCCCAGTTCTTCCATGGCCTGCATACTCACCAGACATGTCACCCATTGAGCCTGTTGGGATGCTCTGGATCGACATGTACGACAGCATGTTCCAGTTCCTGCCAATATCCATCAACTTCGCACAGCCATTGAAGAGGAGTGGGTCAACATTCCACAGGCCACAATCGACAGCCTGATCGACTCTATGGGAAGGAGAGATGTCACACGGCATGAGGCAGATGGTGGCCACACCAGATACTGACTGGTTTTCTGATCCACGACCCTACCTTCTTTTTTCCCCTTTTTTTGTTTTAAAGGTATCTCTGACAAACAGATGYGTATCTGTATTCACAGTCATGTGWAATCCATAAATTAGGGCCTAATGAATGTATTTCAATTGACTGATTTCCTCATGAAGTGTAACTCAGTAAAGTCTTTGAAATTGTTGCATGTTACGTTTTATATTTTTATTCAGTATAGCTTATCAAGCTCATTTAAGGGAACTTTTTAAAGACACCTGGTTGGTCGAACGTTGACGATGTTTATTTTTATTGGACAAGTGACAGTTACAACATGGAATTCTAATCGGTACACTGGACAGGTAAGTGAGGGGGAATAGAGAAAATCTCCACTCAGGAGAAATGAGTAGTCCTGTGCCATCACCACGACGACCAGATGCTCTCGGACTATGAGAGAAAACGTAGTCGGATAACGGGAGAGCAGCTGGAGTAGCAGTGTTCTCTGGGATGATCCATGTCTCCGTCGGGGACAACAAGTCTACTGACTGAAGGGCAGCGTAGGCTGAGATTTAACTCCGCGTTCTCCACCGCAGATCAGCAGTTCCAAACGCTGCCGGACACTCAGAATTCCACAGCGGTTGTGCGTATACGGTACACTAAATTACACTAAATTAGAAAGCCACGGGTTGGGGAGCGTCTGTAAAGCCTTTAGGGCTTTACAGAGTAAACCTCATAGTGAACACTGCAGAAAGTCTCGTTACAATTAGCCTCATATTTTTTGCTTGGTGCAGGGAGTTTGAAAGAGTTTCACTTCCTCTGTCGTCTTCTCTTTCTTGTCCTATAGAAAACTCTGTGAGGGAACGTAAGAGCTTCCTGTGGCCTTGAAGCTCTGCTCTTAGCAGCATTTGCTTTCACAGAGGAAATTGTGTCTCCACACTTTGTCATGCAACCCTGATCTATGTAGCGCTGCCAACCCGGAAAAACACATTTCATATTTCTGTCTTCTTATAGGATGTGTTCCAAATGGCATACTATTTACTATACAGTGCACTACTTGTGACGAGGACCCATGGGAAATAGTATCCTATTTGGAACACAAGCGATGAGAAGCCAGAAATGAAATGTTTTTCAGGGTTGTTTAGGTGCCGTTTGGGACATAAAGGTCGAGCCCGCGGTGTGGCGGATGCGTAGTCACGCCAGCCCAGCATAGGTCGGCTCAGCACTGTGTAAAGGGTCACACGGTCGGGGTCAGAACCACGGCGGCTCTGAGCAGGATCATGATGGCTCTGTTGTTGTTGGGACTGGCAGCAGCAGAGTTCAGGTCGTCTGCTCATCCAGCCCGCCCAGTATACGTCCGTTTGGCTCAGCGGTGTGTAAAGGGTAATAGTGTGAACAAGGTCCGGGTCAGACAGACCTATACAGACAGACGGACCTTACTCCACCCTACCCTTGATGGTTATTTATGCTGCTGACTGGTTGAGTGTTGCTGGACTGGTTATTTATGCTGCTGACTGGTTGAGTGTTGCTGGACTGGTTATTTATGCTGCTGACTGGTTGTGTTGCTTGACTGGTTGAGTGTTGCTGGACTGGTTATTTAT
>NW_019942807.1:161050-175951 GCF_002910315.2 Salvelinus sp. IW2-2015 | reverse complement strand
TGGACTGAAGTCATTCCTTTGCTCGTCAGACCCAACCGATTCTGACTCCCTTGGCTGAGTGGGTTGGCCCTAACGATGATGGTAACAACCTACCTCCACTTGTTGTAACTGGTACCATTTTACACTTTGATGGCTTGGGTCTACTCTACAGTCTACAAGCCATGTCTCAGGGCTAAGTATGGAAATACTCTGAACTTGACTGTCTGGGGAGTTTTGCTGTTGTCTTAAACCACCAGAGACCTGCGTCTTAAATGGCTCACGAATCCTCCATATACTCTGCATCCGGAAAGTATTCAGACCTAGATTTCGAACACTTTTTTTTTTACGTTAGTCTTATTCTAAAATGGATCAAATGTATTCTTYTCCTCATACATCTACACACAATACCCCATAATGACAAAGCGAAAACAGGTTTTTAGAAATGTTTGCAAATTTATATATATAAAAAAACAAAAAACAGATACCTTATTTACATATGTTTTCTGACCCTTTGCTATGAGACTCGAAATTGAGCGCAGGTGCATCCTGGTTCCATTGATCATCTTTGATGTTTCTACAACTTGATTGGAGTCCACCTGTGTTAAATTCAATTGATTGGATATGATTTGGAAAGGCACACACCTGTCTATATAAGGTCCCACAGTTGACAGTGCATGTAAGAGAAAAAAATCAGGCCATGAGGTCGAAGGAATTGTCCGTAGAGCTCCGGAACAGGATTGTGTCGAGGCACATTCTTAAATGAAAGCTGTTTGGAACCACAAAGACTCTTCCTAGAGCTGGCCGCCCGGCCAAACTGGGGTTAGAAGGGCCTTGGTCAGGGAGGTGAGCTCCAGAGTTCCTCTGTGGAGATGGGAGAACCTTCCAGAAGGACAACCATTGCTGCAGCTCACCACCAATCAGGCCTTCATGGTAGAGTGGCCAGACGGAAGCCACTCCTGAGTAAAAGGCACATGACAGCCTGCTTGGAGTTTGCCAAAAGGCACCTAAAGACTCTCAGACCATGAGAAACAAGATTCTCTGGATTGATGAAAGCAAGATTGAACTCTTTTGCCTGAATGCCAAGCGTCATGTCTGGAGGAAATCTGGCACCATCCCTACGGTGAAGCATGGTGGTGGCAGCATCATGCTGTGGGGATGTTTTTCAGCGGCATGGTGACTAGTCAGGATCAAGGGAAAGATGAACGAAGTGAAGTACAGAGAGATCCTTGATGAAAACCTGCTCAGGACCTCAGACTGGGGCGAAGGTTCACCTTCCAACAGGATAATGACCCTAAGCACACAGCCAAGGCAACGCAGGAGTGGCTTCCGGACAATTCTCTAAATGTTTTTGAGTGGYCCAGCCAGAGCCCGGACTTGAACCCGATCAAACATCTCTGGAGAGACCTAAAAATAGCTATGCAGCGACGCTCCACATCCATCCTGACAGAGCTTGCAGAGAAGAATCGGAGATTGTCCCCAATTACAGGTGTGCCAAGCTTGTAGCGTCATACCCAAGAAGACTCGAGGCTCGATTGGTGCCAAAGGTGCTTCAACAAAGTACTGAGTGAAGGGTCTGAATACTTATCTAAATGTGATATTTTCATTTAAAATGTTTAATACATTTGCAGACATTTCTAAAAACCTGTTTTTGGTTTGTCATTAGGGGATGTGTGTAGATTGAGAGGGGGGGGCAATTTAATCCATTTTAGAATAAGGCTGTAATGTAACAACATTTTGAAAAAGTCAAGGGGTCTGAATACTTTCTGTATGTGCTGTAGTGCCCTTACTGGTCAAACATGGTGCAGAAGGTGCAATATATATGGGAAGTAGACAGACAGACAGGTTTGTTGGCCAGCTCAGTGCATAGTAGTAGTAGCAGTATTAGTAGTAGTAGTAACAGTAGTAGTAGTAGCAGTAGTAGCAGCAGTAGTAGTAGTAGTAGTAGTAACAGCAGCAGTAGTAGTAGCAGCAGTAGTAGTAGCAGGATTAGTAGTAGTAGTAACAGCAGTAGTAGTAGCAGCAGTCGGTAATGAGGTGTAGTTGTAACTGTATGCTCTGAGTGCTGCTCTGTCTCAGCAGCAGTCTCCTAATAGTGTCGTTTGAGAAGCAGCCGGTGACTTCTAAAAGTCTCAAATCAGAAGAAGATAGACCAGATGTTTGTGTTGTGGCAGACAGTTGAGGTTTGCTGCTGCTGTGGCGCAGTAAACCATTTCCTCTCAGTACAGCTCTGAGTCTGTGTTGCTCTGTCTCAGTGGGCGTAGCTGCTGCTCCTGCTGTGGCTGGCTGGGGCTTAGCAGTAAACAGGAGCAACACGAGGGGGGTGGGGACCTGAGACTACAGCAGAGGAAGTAGCAGCACATTACTGTAGCAAGGAACGGCTCCACCTAGTGGGAAAGGGCACCTCAAACAGCTAGGACATGGTCAGACAGATAACATGTTGAGAAACCTTCAAAATCAGATAGAAATTAATTATATAGAACAGACAGGCCTCTCTGACATGTAGAGAAAGTGATCATGGTAGCTCTAATTCATGACAGTTCTATATGCAACATTCTGTGTGCTTTAGATAGAATTCAAAGAACTGTGATTCTAGGAACAGTTATGCTCCATGACGACATGTTTTATTTAACCTTTTTATTTAACTAGGCAAGTCAGTAAAGAACAAAGTCTTAGTTACAATGACGGCCTACCGGGGAACAGTGGGTTAACTGCCTTAGTTCATGGGCAGAACGACAGATTTTTACCTTGTCAGCTCAGGGATTCGATCCAGCAACCTTTCGGGTTACTGGCCCAACGCTCGAACCACTAGGCTACCTGCCGACATCAGGTGTGGTGATCCTACCACAGGACTTTAGATGGTGTGGAGGCCAKAGAAGAAATGGTTGAACCCCAGTTTATATGTTTGTTCTTTGGATCTTAAAGAAAAATGTAGGACATTTCAGACAAAAGAGACTTACCCGAGCAAACGGGTATTGTTGGCAACTCCAGAGTAAATGTAGTGGATCTGATCTCAACTGTAGGAAGTGTAACAGTAGACGTGCCAAAGCCYCTGCCTGGTTTGGAATATGTGTATSCATGTTGTTTGTAAACTAAAATTACCCTAGGCATGCTGTGAAAATGTAGAAGGGATGCTTTTCAAGAGCAGAGGGAAGTACATGTGTTGAGTTCCCCTGCTGTTACAGTGTTCCAGCTCACAAAAAGTGAGAGGGCCACATGCTTCTAGGTGAGCTGGTACATAGTTAAGAGAGTCTGCTCTGTCTCTGTGGGAATAGTGTCGGAATGTTTTCAGAATCCCAGGAGCATCATCATCAGTGTGTATTTGGCACTTGTTGTTGCAAAGTTATTCTTTTGTATCCATGCAGAAATCATCACTTGTTACTGACTGTCCCTCTTCCTCCCTCTCTCCTCTTCCTCCCTTCTGCTCCTCTTCTTCCTCCCTTCCCTCTTCCTCCCTCTCCTCCTCTTTCCTCCCTCTCTCCTCTTTCTTCTCCCTCTCCCTCTCTTCCTCCTCTCTCCTCTCTTCTCCCTCTTCTCCTCTCTTCCTCCTCTCTCCTCTCTTCCTCCTCTCTCCTCTCTTCCTCCCTCTCATCCCTCTCTCCTCTCTCTCCTCTCTCTCTCACTGCTCTCGCATCTCTCCTCTTCCTCCCTCCCTCTTCTTCTCCTCCTCTCCCTCTTCCCTCCTCTCCTCTCTCTCTTCCTCCCTCTCCTCCTCTCTTCCTTGCTCTCCTCCTCTTCACTGCTCTCCTCTCTTTGCTTCGCTCTCCTCTCTTCACTGCTCTCCTCTCTTCACTGCTCTCTCTCTTTCCTTGCTCTCCTCTCTCCTCTCTTCCATGCTTTCTCCTCTCTTCCCTTCTATATCCTCTCTCCTCTCTTCGTTGCCTCGTCTCTCCTCTCTCCTTGCTCTCCCTCTCATCCTCTCTTCCCTGCTCTCCTCTCTTCCCTGCCTCTCTTCTTCCCTCTCTCCTCTCTTCCTGATCTCCTCTCTTCCTGATCTCCTCTCTTCCCTGCTCTCCTTTCAATGCAGTTCTAACCTCAGGGCAGGGTGGTGGCGCTGCGTCGTGTACAACCCAGGGCAAGAAGCCGGGACCACCCATAAGATCTGTCTGGTGTGTTCAGATGGGGCGTCTGGCTGTCACTACGGGGTGCTCACTGCGGAAGCTGCCAAGGTGTTCTTCAAGAGAGCCGTGGAAGGTGACAGGGGCAAGGGGTGAGAATGCTAGGAAACTCATATGGTTTGGTCCAGATCTGTTTTTACTATCTTGCCAAGTAGGCAGAAACGGATCTGGAACTGGGCTACCCTGGTGATGTCATGAAATGATGTGTGGTTATGCTATCATGATGCTTGCCTGTGGCATAGGACTGAGATGGTAAGACACCTTGTACTGTGCTGTTCATGAAATGATGTGTGGTTTATGTATTCATCGCTTGCTGTGGCAAGGACTGAGATGGTAAGACACCTTGTACTGTGCTGTCATGAAAATGAGTGTGGTTTATAGTATCATCATGCTTGCCTGTGGCAAGGACTGGAGATGGTAAGTGACCTTGTACTGTGGCTGTCATGAACTGATGTTTGTTTACGGTAGATACTGGCAACGTAGGATTTTTTTTAAAATTTGTGTAGGCCAGTGACAAAAAATCAAATCGCTTTGACCAGCAATGAGTCTGCTTACAGGAGGAGGTCAGAGACAGGGAGGGTTGGTGCAGGACATCAACCTCTCCCTCAACGATGAGACACGCCTATAGGGAGGAGATCAGAGACTAGCGCAGGGTCAGGCTGCCAAGACATCAACCTCTCCCTCAACGCAATTGAGACAGCCTATACGGGAGGAGATCAGGAGACTAGCAGGTGGTGCGCCAGGACATCAACTCTCTCTCCTCAACGAGTGAGACAGCCCTCAATAGGGAGGAGATCAGAGAGGCGGGGCGGGGATAGGGCAGGGTCGTGCCAGGACATCAACCTCTCCCTCAACGTCAGTAAGATCAAAGGATGCTAGATCGTACTTTGACTATAGGAGAAAGAGGGAGAGCACGCCCCCATGCACTATCACAAAGGGCTGTTTTTGGAGCAGGGGTCGATAGCTTTAAGTTCCTTGGGCTGTCACATCACTAAGGATTAACATGGTCGCCGCACCCGCACAGTCGTGAAGAGGGAATGGCAGCGCTCTTCCCTTCAACGAGGGCTGAAAAGATTTGGCATGGGCCATCAGATCCTCAAAAATGTCTACAGCTAGCACCATCGAGAGCGTCCTCACTGGCTGCATCACAGCTTGGTATGGCAATTGAACCGCCCTTGACCGCAAAGCGCTACAGATATTGGTGTGGGACAGCCCAGTACAGCCAGAGCTCAAGTGCCAATCAGGAAATGTAATAATGTTTTATTTAACCTTTATTTATACTAGACCAAGTCAGTTAGAACAAAATTCTTATTTACAATGACAGTGCGCCGCTCTATGGGACTCCCAATCACGGGCGGTTGTGATACCGCCTGGAATTGAACCAGGTCTGTAGTGAACTCTAGCACTGAGATGCAGTGCCTTAGACTGCTGCGCCACTCAGGAGCCCAAAGGGATGGCAAGGGGTGAGTGGTAGGACAACTGATACTGGTACACCTTTGGTGGCATGGAATGGGGTTCGGTATGCATATCATAAATGATACTGTACTGGTTGTTGTTGCCTGTTTGTTATAAAGAAATGCAGACATTTATTTGCCAGTGGAAGGCTTCTGGTCCAGTATGATGCAAGGGGGGGGGGGAAATGCTGTTAGAATATAGTACTTTATTACATTTTTTTGGTCATTTAAATGATTTTTTTCCTTGTCTCTCAGGGCAACACAACTACCTGTGTGCTGGGAGGAACGACTGCATCATCGATAAGATCAGAAGGAAGAACTGTCCAGCCTGCCGCTTCCGCAAGTGTCTCATGCGCAGGGATGAACCTGGAAGGTAAACTCTTTTACCTTGTTTTATTGTCTCATGGCAGGGATGAACCTGGAAGGTACACTCTTTTACCTTGTTTTATTGTCTCATGGCAGGATGAACCTGAAGGTACACTCTTTTACCTTGTTTTATTGTCTCATGGCAGGGATGAACCTGAAAGGTACACTCTTTTACCTTGTTTATTGTCTCATGGCAGGGATGAACCTGGAAGGTACACTCTTTTACCTTGTCTTATTGTCTCATGCAGGGATTGAACCTGGAAGGTACACTCTTTTACCTTGTTTTATTGTGTCCATGGCAGGGATGAACCCTGGAAGGTACACTCTTTTACCTTGTTTTATTGTCTCATGGCAGTGATGAACTGGAAGGTACACTCTTTTACCTTGTTTTATTGTCTCATGGAGTGATGAACCTGGAAGGTACACTCTTTTACCTTGTTTTATTGTCTCATGGCAGGGATGAACCTGGAAGGTACACTCTTTTACCTTGTTTTATTGTTTCATGGCAGGGATGAACTTGGAAGGTACATCTTTTACCTTGTTTTATTGTCTCATGGCAGGGATGAACTCTGGAAGGTACATCTCTTTTACCTTGTTTTATTGTCTCATGGCAGGGGGGAACCTGGAAGGTACACTCTTTTACTTGGTTTTATTGTCTCATGGCAGGGATGAACCTGGAAGGTACACCTCTTTTACCTTGTTTTATTGTCTCATGGCAGGGAATGAACCTGGAAGGTAAAACTCTTTTACCTTGTTTTATTGTCTCATGGCAGGGATGAACCTGGAAGGTAAACTCTTTTACCTTGTTTTATTGTCTCATGGCAGGGATGAACCTGGAAGGTACACTCTTTTACCTTGTTTTTTTGTCTCATGGCAGGGGGAACCTGGAAGGTACACTCTTTTACCTTGTTTTATTGTCTCATGGCAGGGATGAACCTGAAAGGTACACTCTTTTACCTTGTTTTATTGTCTCATGGCAGGGATGAACCTGGAAGGTAACTCTTTTACCTTGTTTTATTGTCTCATGGCAGGGATGAACCTGGAAGGTATACTATTTTCCTTGTCTTATTGTCTCATGGCAGGGATGAACCTGAAAGGTAACTCTTTTTACCTTGTTTTATTGTCTCATGGCAGGGATGAACCTGGAAGGTACTCTTATTGTTTTATTGTCTCATGGCAGGGATGAACCTGGAAAGTACACTCTTACCTTGTTTTATTGTCTCATGGCAGGGATGAACCTGGAAGGTACACTCTTTTACCTTGTCTTATTGTCTCATGGCAGGGATGAACCTGGAAGGTACACTCTTTTACTTTGTTTTATTATCTCATGGCAGGGATGAACTGGAAGGTATACTATTTTACCTTGTCTTATTGTCTCATGGCAGGGGTGAACCTGAAAGGTACACTCTTTTACCTTGTTTTATTGTCTCATGGCAGGGATGAACCTGGAAGGTACACTCTTTTACTTTGTTTTATTATCTCATGGCAGGATGAACCTGGAAGGTAAACTCTTTACCTTGTTTATTGTCTTTTGGCAGGGATGAACCTGGAAGGTACACTCTTTTCCTTTTTTTATTGTCTCATGGCAGGGATGAACCTGAAAGGTACACTCTTTTACCTTGTTTTATTGTCTCATGGCAGGGGGAACCTGGAAGGTACTCTTTTACCTTGTTTATTGTCTCATGCAGGGATGAACCTGGAAGGTACACTCTTTTACCTTTGTTTTATTGTCTCATGGCAACGATGTATTGATATATTAGGATTTCATGAGTCGACGCCGATGGCGACAGCTAGTCTTACTGGGTCTGACACATAAACGAAAAATACATTACAGACAAAAGACTTTACAATTGACACACGTTTAAAAACATGAACATATAGTGTATCTATCAGTTCCACATACATGTCAGTTCATACACACAACCAGTAGGTACATGTCAGTTCATACACAACAACATGTAGGTCACATGTCAGTTCATAAACACAACATGTAGGTTCACATGTCAGTTCATACACCAACATGTAGGTCACATGTCAGTTCATACACACAACCAGTAGGTCACATGTCAGTTACATACACACAACATGTAGGTCACATGTCAGTTCATACAACACACAGTAGGTCACATGTCAGTTCATACACACAACATGTAGGTCACATGTCAGTTTCATACAACACAACCAGTAGGTCACATGTCAGTTCATACACACAACCAGTAGGTCACATGTCAGTTCATACACACAACCAGTAGGTCACATGGTGGAGAGGCGTTGTGAGGTGTTGCTTTATTTGTTTTATGAAACCAGGTTTTACTGTTCACTTACGCTGCATATATATATTTATATTAGATGGAAGGGAATTCCATGCATTCATGGTTCTGTATAATACTGTATGTTTACTTGAATTTGTTCTGGACCTGGGGACTGTGAAAAGACCCCTGGTGGCATGTCTGATGTGGTAAATGTGTATGTCAGTGATGTGTGTTGAGTTGACTGTGCAAACAATTAGAAATTTCCAACAAATTAATGTTTCTTAGCTCGTCTGGTAGGATTGTGTCACTGGGCAGCTCGCGGCTGTGCTTCCCTTTTGTAATCTGTAAAAGTCTGCAAGCCCTGTCACACCCGGCGAGCGTCAGAGCCAGTGTAGTAGGATTCAATCTTAATCCTGTATTGATGCTTTGCCTGTTTGATGGTTCGTTGGAGGGCATAGCGGGATTTCTTATAAGCGTCCGGGTTAGAGCCCTGCTCCTTGAAAGAGGCAGCTCTAGCCTTTAGCTCAGTGCGGATGATGCCTGTTATTCATGGCATGTATGTACGGTCACTGTGGGGACGACGTCATCGATGCACTTATTGATGAAGCCAATGACTGATGTGGTGTACTCCTCAATGCCATCGGAAGAATCCCAGAACATATTCCAGTCTGTGCTAGCAAAACAGTCCTGTAGTTTAGCGTCTGTGTCATCTGACCACTTCCTTATTGACTGGTACTTCCTGCTTTAGTTTTTTGCTTGTAAGCCGGAATCAGGAGGATAGAATTATGGTCAGATTTGCCAAATGGAGGACGAGGGAGAGCTTTGTATGCGTCTCTGTGTGTGGAGTAAAGGAGGTCTAGAGTTTTTTTTCTTCTCTGGTTGCACGTTCAAATGAGAAATGAGGTCAAATGGATTTAAGTTTTCCTGCATTAAAGTCCCCGGCCACAAGGAGCACCGCTTCTGGATGAGCATTTTCCTGTTTGCTTATGGCCCTATACAGCTGGTTGGGTGCAGTCTTAGTGCCAGCATCGGTTTGTGGTGGTAAATAGACGGCTGTGAAAAATATAGATAAACTCTTGATAGATTGTGTGGTCTATAGCTTATCGAGGTAGTCTACCTCAGGCRAGGACTACCTCGAGACTTCTTTAATATTAGACATTGCGCACCAGCTGTTATTTACAAGTAGACACAAACCCCCACCGCTTGTCTTACCGGAGGCAGCTGTTCTGTCTTGCCGATGCAGCGTAAACCCAGCCAGCTGTATGTTATCCATGTCATCGTTCAGCCACGACTCGGTGAAACACAATATAGTACAGTTTTTAATGTCCCGTTGGTAGTATAGACTTATTCAGAGCTCATCCAGTTTATTATCCAATGATCGTACGTTGGCTAATAGGACTGATGGTAGAGGCRGGTTACCCGCTCGCCGTCGGATTCTTACAAGGCACGCCGACCTAAGACCCCTATATCTCCGTCTCTTCTTCATGCRAATAACGGGGACTTGGGCCTTGTCCGGTTTCTGAAGTAAATCCTTTGCGTAAGACTTGTTAAAGAAAAAATCTTTGTCCAGTACGGGGTGAGTATTCGCTGTTCTGATATCCAGAAGCTCTTTCCGGTCATAATAGACGGTGGCAGAAACATTATAAACAAAATAAGTTACAAATAACGCGAAAAAACACACAGTAGCACAATTGGTTAAGATGAATCTGGAAGCTGAACTGTTTTACCTCGTTTTATAGTGCAGATTGTAGTTTTGTTGTAAATTGGTGTACAACTCAGTCTGACTACAAGCTACTACAACCTCAAAAACCAGATACAAGTAGATATATTAGTTTGACTTGTTTTTGAGATCATGGTCACTCAATCTACCGCCTCCCTTCCTCTCTCCTTCGCCACAGCTCGTAAAACCAAGAAGCTGAACCGTTTAAAGGGGGTGCAGCAGCCCACCATGGCCGAGCTGACCCCCCGTCCTCTCCCAGAGGCCAGGTCGCTGGTCCCCAAGTCCATGCCACAGCTCACCCCCACCATGCTGTCTCTACTAAAGGCCATCGAGCCAGACACCATCTACTCTGGCTACGACGGCACCCTGCCAGACACCTCCACACGCATCATGACCACCCTCAACAGGCTGGGGGGACGACAGGTGGTATCAGCCGTCAAGTGGGCCAAGGCCCTGCCAGGTACTACTGTCTCTAAAATACACTGTTGGAAACCTGCACAGTACCTACCATAGATGGCAGTACTACAGTATCATCTGGGAAATGGAACCTTTAGTCATTTAGTGTTCTGTTATCTTCCCCTGCAGGGTTCCGGGACCTTCACCTGGACGACCAGATGACTCTGCTGCAGTGTTCCTGGTTGTTCCTCATGTCCTTCGGCCTGGGCTGGAGGTCCTACCAACAGTGTGACGGGAACATGCTCTGCTTCGCTCCAGACCTCGTCATCAACCAGTATGTCTCTCTCTCTCGCTCTCTCTCTCCAGTATCTGTCTTCAATCTGTCTTAGTCTCTGTCTGTCTGTCGCTCTCTCTCTCCAGTATGTCTTCAATCTGTGCCTGTCTCTCTCTCCTCATCAGGGACCGTATGAAGCTGCCCTACATGGCAGACCAGTGTGACGTCATCACTAACATACCTGTCTCTCTCTCTCTCATCAGGGACCGTATGAAGCTGCCCTACATGGCAGACCAGTGTGACGTCATCACTAACATCTGTCTCTCCTCATCAGGGACCGTATGAAGCTGCCCTACATGGCAGACCAGTGTGACGTCATCACTAACATACCTGTCTCTCTCTCCTCATCAGGGACCGTATGAAGCTGCCCTACATGGCAGACCAGTGTGACGTCATCACTAATACCTGTCTCTCTCTCCTCATCAGGGACCGTATGAAGCTGCCCTAATGGCAGACCAGTGTGACGTCATCACTAACATGCCTTGTTCTCCTCATCAGGGACCGTATGAAGCTGCCCTACATGGCAGACCGTGTGACTCATCACTAACATGCCTGTCTCTCCTCATCAGGGACCGTATGAAGCTGCCCTACATGGCAGACCAGTGTGACTCATCACTAACATGCCTGTCCTCTCTCCTCATCAGGGACCGTATGAAGCTGCCCTACATGGCAGACCAGTGTGACGTCATCACTAACATGCCTGTCTCTCTCTCCTCATCAGGGACCGTATGAAGCTGCCCTACATGGCAGCCAGTGTGACATCATCACTAACATGCTGCTCTCTCTCCTCATCAGGGACCGTATGAAGCTGCCCTACATGGCAGACCAGGTGACTCATCACTAACATGTCTCTCTCTCCTCATCAGGGACCGTATGAAGCTGCCCTACATGGCAGACCAGTGTGACTCATCACTAACATGTCTCTCTCTCCTCATCAGGGACCGTATGAAGCTGCCCTATATGGCAGACCAGTGTGACTCATCACTAACATGTCTCTCTCTCCTCATCAGGGACCGTATGAAGCTGCCCTATATGGCAGACCAGTGTGACATCATCACCTAACATGTCTCTCTCTCCTCATCAGGGACCGTTGAAGCTGCCCTACATGGCAGACCAGTGTGACTCATCACTAACATGTCTCTCTCTCCTCATCAGGGACCGTATGAAGCTGCCCTACATGGCAGACCAGTGTGACATCATCACTAACATGCTGTCCTCCTCCTCATCAGGGACCGTATGAAGCTGCCCTACATGGCAGACCAGTGTGACGTCATCACTAACATGACTGCTCTCTCTCCTCATCAGGGACCGTATGAAGCTGCCCTACATGGCAGACCAGTGTGACGTCATCCCTAACATGTCTCTCTCTCCTCATCAGGGACCGAATGAAGCTGCCCTACATGGCAGACCAGTGTGTTACGTCATCACTAACATGTCTCTCTCTCCTCATCAGGGACCGTATGAAGCTGCCCTACATGGCAGACCAGTGTGAACAGATGTTGAAGATCTCCAGTGAGTTCGTCAGACTGCAGGTGTCTCATGACGAGTATCTGTGTATGAAGGTGCTGCTGCTGCTGAGCACCGGTGAGTCTCAGCCCCACGTTTACTTTGACCTTTCACACTTGAGTCCATAATAATATGCCAAACTATTTCCTGATTGATGACTGTGTGTTCCTGGGTTTTTACTGTTATTTATTGTTGTTGATCATAGCATTGGGATGTCAAAAGAAAAGTTTCTTATTTCATCTTATTGTATTTCCACTCTACATTTTCAACATATAATAGAAGGGGAAGTGCATAGGCATGACTTTAAAAATATATATATATTTAAAAAATGATCTCACCTTTATTTAACCAGGTAGGCTGGTTGAGAACAAGTTCTCATTTACTGTGTTATTGAACACATTTCCTGTTATGTTTCCCTTTGGTGCCAAAAGATGGTCTCGAGTAAGACACACAGAGGTTGATGTATTATGTTGTCCCGTCCCCTACAGTGCCAAAAGATGGTCTCGAGTAAGACACACAGAGGTTGCCCCTTTGGCACTGCGGGGACGGGACAACACAATACATCAACCTCTGTGTGTCTTACTCGAGACCATCTTTTGGCACTGCGGGGGACGGGACAACACAATACATCAACCTCTGTGTGTCTTACTCGAGACCATTCTTTGGCACTGCGGGGGACGGGACAACACAATACATCAACCTCTGTGTGTTCTTACTCGAGACCATCTTTTGGCACTGTAGGGGACGGGACAACATAATACATCAACCTCTGTGTGTCTTACTCGAGACCATCCTTTGGCACTGCGGGGGACGGGACAACACAATACATCAACCTCTGTGTGTCTTACTCGAGACCATTCTTTGGCACTGCGGGGGACGGGACAACACAATACATCAACCTCTGTGTGTCTTACTCGAGACCATCTTTTGGCACTGCGGGGGACGGGACAACACAATACATCAACCTCTGTGTGTCTTACTCGAGACCATTCTTTGGCACTGCGGGGGACGGGACAACACAATACTCAACCTCTGTGTGTCTTACTCGAGACCATTCTTTGGCACAACACAATACATCAACCTCTGTGTGTCTTACTCGAGACCATCTTTTGGCACTGTAGGGGACGGGACAACAATACATCAACCTCTGTGTGTCTTACTCGAGACCATCTTTTGGCACTGTAGGGGACGGGACAACATAATACATCAACCTCTGTGTGTCTTACTCGAGACCATCTTTTGGCACCAAAGGGAAACATAACAGGAAATGTGTTCAATAACACAGTAAATGAGAACTTGTTCTCAACCAGCCTACCTGGTTAAATAAAGGTGAGATCATTTTTTAATATATATATATTTTTAAAGTCATGCCTATGCACTTCCCCTTCTATTATATGTTGAAAATGTAGAGTGGAAATACAATAGATGAAATAAGAAACTTTTCTTTGACATCCCAATGCTATGATCAACAACAATAAATAACAGTAAAACCAGGAACACACAGTCATCAATCAGAAAATAGTTTGGCATATTATTATGGACTCAAGTGTGAAAGGTCAAAGTAAACGTGGGGCTGAGACTCACCGGTGCTCAGCAGCAGCAGCACCTTCATAACACAGATACTCGTCATGAGACACCTGCAGTCTGACGAACTCACTGGAGATCTTCAACATCTGTTCAACTGGTCTGCCATGTAGGGCAGCTTCATACGGTCCCTGATGAGGAGAGAGAGACATGTTAGTGATGATGTCACACTGGTCTGCCATGTAGGGCAGCTTCATACGGTCCCTGATGAGGAGAGAGAGACATGTTAGTGATGAGTCACACTGGTCTGCCATTAGGGCAGCTTCATACGGTCCCTGATGAGGAGAGAGAGACATGTTAGTGATGACGTCACACTGGTCTGCCATGTAGGGCAGCTTCATACGGTCCCTGATGAGGAGAGAGAGACAGGTATGTTAGTGATGCGTCACACTGGTCTGCCATGTAGGGCAGCTTCATACGGTCCCTGATGAGGGAGAGACAGGCATGTTAGTGATGATGTCACACTGGTCTGCCATGTAGGGCAGCTTCATACGGTCCCTGATGAGGAGAGAGAGACATGTTAGTGATGACGTCACACTGGTCTGCCATGTAGGGCAGCTTCATACGGTCCCTGATGAGGAGAGAGAGACATGTTAGTGATGATGTCACACTGGTCTGCCATTAGGGCAGCTTCATACGGTCCCTGATGAGGAGAGAGAGACATGTTAGTGATGAGTTCACACTGGTCTGCCATGTAGGGCAGCTTCATACGGTCCCTGATGAGGAGAGAGAGACATGTTAGTGATGATGTCACACTGGTCTGCCATGTAGGGCAGCTTCATACGGTCCCTGATGAGGAGAGAGAGACATGTTAGTGATGACGTCACACTGGTCTGCCATGTAGGGCAGCTTCATACGGTCCCTGATGAGGAGAGAAGAGACAGGCATGTTAGTGATGATGTCACACTGGTCTGCCATGTAGGGCAGCTTCATACGGTCCCTGATGAGAGAGAGAGACAGGCATGTTAGTGATGACGTCACACTGGTCTGCCATGTAGGGCAGCTTCATACGGTCCCTGATGAGGAGAGAGACAGGATGTTAGTGATGACGTCACACTGGTCTGCCATGTAGGGCAGCTTCATACGGTCCCTGATGAGGAGAGACAGGCATGTTAGTGATGATGTCACACTGGTCTGCCATGTAGGGCAGCTTCATACGGTCCCTGATGAGGAGAGACAGGCATGTTAGTGATGA